>NC_044064.1:10259908-10287408 GCF_902167405.1 Gadus morhua
CATTATTCCATTAAAAACACATTCAAAAAGGTATATCATTAAATATCATTATTAGTATAAAAAGATTGTCCGTCACGATAGAAAAAGCATCTTTAGTCTTCGTATATTCCTTTGTTATGCCGTTAACATGTAAAAATCTTAGAAACTAACAGAAAATGCCAAGGCCTCAATTCCTATTTTACGAGCTGTGAATCTTTGGTTTAACGTTGTTTGAAACACAAACAACCAACAACCACAACAACAACAACAGAGGAACAGCATTAGCTCAAGTAAATGCAGAATTCCCAAAATGTATAGATGGTTGTTACGGTAACACAGGCCCTGGTGATTGAATCAGGGCGGGGCTTAAGGGGCCACTTCCTGTAACAGGGCCCGGCCCGTCGTTGTGAGCTTTCCGCTCATCTGTACCAGCCTCTACAAAGGACTCACAACGCTGTGGGAGAGGGGTGTGTGTGGGTGAGAGAGGACATATGAGTGTGTATGTGTGTGCAAGAGACTAGGTATGTGTACGTGTGTGTGTGTGTGTGTGTGTGTGTGTGTGTGTGTGTGTGTGTGTGTGTGTGTGTGTGTGTGAACAGTGCCCCTCTGTTTCACAACAATAGGAATGTCTGCCCGCTATAGTGTGAGCCAGTGTGTATTGTGTGTGTGTGTGTGCGTGTGTAATTCCACGTAACGCATGACTGTCTTTGTGTTTGTGTGTGTGTGGTTGTGTGTGAGCGCACACATGAGTGTGTTAATGTGTACACTCCCTCAATCTCATTTCCATAGATTTAATCTCACCTGGTCTATACCACACACACTAAACAGAGAGCGAGACAGAGAGAGCGAGAGAGAGCGAGAGCGAGAGAGAGAGAGACTGAGGGGTGCCAAGTTTCAAAAGCCAGAGCCCCCTCCATCAGTGTTGTCAAAATGGCCGACGATGACTCAATACACTCCACTCCGCGTACCCACGCATCATTTCCTGTTACTATCCGATGGATATCTACAGCAATTCAGCCAGCAAGTCCATCAGTGAACCTGTCAGTCAGTCAGCCAACCACCACTCAGTCAGTCAGTCAGTCAGTGAACCATTCAGTCAGCCACCTCAGTTATCCAGTCAGTCTACCAGTCAGTCTGTCAGCCAGTCTACAGCCAGTCAGTAATTCAGTCAGCAACCTTGCCAGTCTATCAGTCAATCAGCCAGTCAGTAATTCAGTCAGCAACCTTGCCAGTCTATCAGTCAATCAGCCAGTCAGTAATTCAGTCAGCAACCTTGCCAGTCTATCAGTCAGTCAGCCAGTAAGTGAACCAGTCAGTCTTCCAGTCATTGAGGGAACCAGTCAGTCAGCCTATCAGTGACCCAGCCAGTCTACCAGTCAGTGAACCAGTCAGTCAGCCTATCAGTGACCCAGCCAGTCAGCCAGTCAGTGGGTTAGAGACCAAGTGGTTTGGCCTAGTGGGGAGTCGGGGGGCAGACAATGGTCTCTCTGTGGCTCTGAAGAGCCTCTGGTGTCAATGTCTCCGCCAGCGACTGAGACAGGCAGATCCAAGATGGCGGCTCGCAGAGGGCTCTTCTGGGGCAAGGGACAGTTTGGATCCTCTTCTCTTTGGTTTGTTTAAAATGCATCCTTCCTTCCTGCCTCAGGGGGTGAAATGTGAAGCTTATATTAAGGGGGGGGGGGGGGGGGGGGGGGGGATTGGGATGTGAACCGTCAATTTTGAGAGTAGTTTTCTTTTTCCTATGGAGAGTAAAGGTTGGGGGGAGGGAGTTGTAAGTGCATGTGAGGTAGGAATTGCACAGGAAAGCGAGGGAGTGACTGAAATAGTTGTGCAGTGTCTTTGCTTTGGTTGTTTTCCTCCTCTGTTTTCATGTCCAGCTGGAGTCCAGATATCAGCCGGAGATTGCGAGATGTTTTTATAATGATCTTCACTCCAGTTCCTGAAGCAGGAGAGGAACAGGAAAGAGAGAAAGAGAGAAAGAGAGAAGAGAGAGAGAGAGAGAGAGAGAGAGAGAGAGAGAGAGAGAGAGAGAGAGAGAGAACAGAAGTCAACGCCAGATGATATCTAGGCCAGAGTTATCCTGGGCTCTAGCATGACATCAGTACAGTACGGTACAGTGCAGTACAGTGTAGAACAGTATAGTACGGTGCCGTGTAGAGAAGGTGCGTACTGGGGTTTGAGATGAACCAGGCTCCTACACAGCTGTGGACGGTGAGCCACTCTGCTGGGAGAAAAAGAAAAAACACAACATCTTTCAGTCTGTGTGTGTGTGTGTGTGTGTGTGTGTGTGTGTGTGTGTGTGTGTGTGTGTGTGTGTGTGTGTGTGTGTGTGTGTGTGTGTGTGTGCGTGTGTGTATGTTTGTGTCCCCACGGCAGAGCTAAAACCATTCTCTGTTGTTAAATATGTACATAACTCTTCTCTGTGCGTTTGAACCACTTGGACTGTGTGTGTGTGTGTGTGTGTGTGTGTGAGTGTCAATCTGTTCCTTTCACAGTCTGTTTGCCAATCTGTTTTATTCTGTTTGCTAGATAAAGAGATTGGGAGACATTTAAATGTATGTGTGTGTGTGTGTGTGTGTGTGTGTGTGTGTAATCATTGGGCAACACATTCAGACTATACAACATGGATTCCAAGAAATGTGGGCATTTTTCCATGATAAAATCTCACACATAGACACATGTGTCTATGTGTGTGTGCGTGTGTACCAGTCGGTATGTGTGTGTTTGTGTGGGCATGCATGTATGTGTGTGTACCACTGAGTGCATGTGTGGGTGTTTGTATGCGTACTAGTGAACGTGTGTGTGTGTGTGTGTGTGTGTGTGTGTGTGTGTGTGTGTGTGTGTGTGTGTGTGTGTGTGTGTACCAGTGTGTAGCAGGAGGACCCAGAGCTCCTTCTGGGCTCCCTCCCAGAGGCGGGAGACCCCCCCTCCTTCTGGCTCCCCACCGAGGACGAGTCAGAACAACTACTGTGGACTGGAGAGAGAGAGAGAGAGAGAGAGAGAGAGAGAGAGAGAGAGAGAGAGAGAGAGAGAGAGAGAGAGAGAGAGAGAGAGAGAGAGAGAGAGAGAGAGAGAGAGAGAGAGAGAGAGAGAGAGAGAGAGAGAGAGAGAGAGAAATGAAAACCGTTTACTACAATACATTAAAGTGTAACAGGTGAGAAACAGGTGAGGACTGAACTGTAGGGTGGAAAGGGTTTTGCTGTTCTTTACTATTATCATCATCATCATCATCATTCATTATTAGCTTATTAACATGATTAACATTATTATAACAAATGTTGTTCTCAATAGTGCTAATATTCATTCATATTTGAAAACAGATATCACTGTAATATACTATCTGTGGTCAAGTTCGACTTCCATGTTGTAGTATCACCTTCTATTGCTGATATTTGAGTACAGAATGTGTGTGAGCAGAGAGAGAGAGAGAGAGAGAGAGAGAGAGAGAGAGAGAGAGAGAGAGAGAGAGAGAGAGAGAGAGAGAGAGAGAGAGAGAGAGAGAGAGAGAGAGAGAGAGAGAGAGAGAGAGAGAGAGAGAGAGAGAGAGAGAGAGAGAGAGAGAGAGAGAGAGAGAGAGAGAGAGAGAGAGAGAGAGAGAGAGAGAGAGATGGAATTCTCCCACATTACATCTCTAACATCCTGTCTATTTTGGAGGACAATTCATGCGTTGAATACCAGCGGGATTCTCTGCTCTGTGGGACCCCTGCTGGTTAGAGTCATGTATTACACCCATTCATGAATCCAGAAATTATTCTTTTTTTTTACTCTAGTTTCTGACTGGCTGTTAGTAGCAGGTGGGCGGGCCTATCACAACGTGGTGCTTGGTTCTTACGTTTTACAATTTGATGTGAAATGAATGTGAGGAAAATATTGTGTAGCGAGAGAGCGAGAGAGAGAGAAATTCTGAACAATGTATGGCCTTTTTGCACAGTAACATAGTTAATATATATTCTCTTAAAAATATATTAACATTATGATTTTCATGTTTGAGTGACGTCAACACCCTTAAATTCTGACCTGCGTGAGTGTGTGTGTGTGTGTGTGTGAGTGCGTGCGTGTGTGTCTGTGGGTGTGTGTGTGTGCGTGTGCGGGGTACCTCTGTCAGTCAGGGTGCTGATGGAGTCGGTCTCGGGGCAGTGGGGGCCGGTGACGTCCAGCAGCAGTTTGCTGGACATGCCCATGCAGAGGGACTCCTTCAGACACAGCTCTGCAGAGCACAACCAGCGTTACTCTACCGTTCAGTCCTGGCTATTCAATTCCTCATTCAAATGTTGTCTTCCTTTTCATAATGATATGTTCCATATTTTAAACTAACTCAAACCAAGTCAACGGAGGTTCAAAATGGCTTTTTTCATTTGAGTCGTAATTTTAAAAGTAGATCAAATCACTGATTGTGAATGAATCTGATTGAGTGGTCTTGGAATTAAATAATCATACAATAAACGGAAGCAAAGACAACAATACATGAGCAGGTAGGGGTTAGAGGGCATCTTCCTCAAGGAGGCCTACAGGTTACTCGTTGGGAATCGACCCGACAACCGTTATGCTGGGAGTAATAAAGAAGCCTCTGCACAAGCCGGTCCCCAGTGGAGGACGCGTTTGTGCCTTTAAATGAACAAAAATTTGAAAAATGGACCAACGGATACTATGGTAACCCTGAGCGATGGGCCCATGGCAGCTCTAACTGGACTCACCGCAGGGGGGAGGAGACTGTTGACAGGAAGCTGTCGGATTTCCCAGGATCCAAGATGGCTACCAGCTGGGACTGGCTAACACCGAGTATTCAGACGATTCTACTCTCCAAACTCTCTAGTCCTAATGTAGATCCTGATGTGAACCAAGACGGGGTTAACTGCTGTGGTTTATGGCTGGATTACTGTTTTTATTACCTATATATTTATATACTTGTAGCACCAATTTTTGAAGATGGATTTACATACGCTATACTATATCTAATATACAAATATATTACGCGTCATGCACCAGCCTCACGTTGGACCGCCATCGTTTAAACGCAGGGAACGTCTCGGCGGTTCGAAGAGAGAGGTTCAGACACGGATCGATGCAGCCCCTCCCGCCCCCCCCCCTCTCGTACCCGTGTTGTTGATGGCGTGCGTCCAGAGCAGCCGGGCCACGTCCTGCGCCCAGGCCTCCCGCAGCGCCGGCGTGGGGGTCTGCAGCGTCAGCACGTCGCGGCCCCGCGGCGCCTGGCGGACCCACACCTCGAACCGCAGGCCGTCCTCGCCCACGCTCTGGGTCAGGCCCATCTCGCAGCTCTGGAGGGGGTGAGGGGGGGGGGGGGGGGGGGGTGAGGGGGTTAACGCCAGGACAGGGGTCTCTTATGAAACTTCTCTCAAATGCAAAGGACGGTCATAGGGCTGCGCCCGATGCAGGCCGTCGTCGGACGCCTCGACACAAAGCTCAGCTCAGCTCATCTCTTTCGAACGGTTTCTTTAGATGCGTGTAGGTCTCGGTTACGGTGTTGTGCTCACGGATGCCTACGTGTTTTTGAAGAGGTGCGGAAATGAGCTCATCAATTATTCACGGGGAGCGTGTGGTTCAGAACAATGCGAGTCAAATCTCACGATCCACTTTGCATGTTGCGAATAAATCCAGCCGTTACTCGGTGCACTCCATGCAGCTTGAGCCTGGCATGAGTCCAGTGAGCGTTTCTGTGTGTGTGTGTGTGTGTGCCTTGATGCTGTGTGTGTGTGTGTGTGTGTGTGTGTTTGTGTGTGAGTGTGTGTTTGTGTGTGAGTGTGTGTGGACCTTCCCGCTGTGTTTGTGTGTGTGGGTGGTGCGTCTGTGTGTGCGTACCTTGATGCTGTGTGTGGGGGTGTGTCTTGATCATGGTTTCTTTTGTGTGTGTCTCGATTATTTGAGTTAGTGAGTGAGTGTGTTTGTGTGCGTGTACCTTGATTCCGTGTGTGTGTGTGTGTGTGTGTGTGTGTGTGTGTGTGTGTACCTTGATGTGGTGTTTGTGTGTGTAAGTTGTGCGCGCGGCGCTGCAGGTCCTCCTCTTGGTGAAGATGAGGATGTTCTGGTAGAGGAAGACCGTCCGGACCCCCCCCTTCTTCCTGCGGGCGCCCGCCCCCCCACACACCACCAGCTCCCCCTGCCTCACCAGGTCCCCCCGCTCCGACACACACACCTGCAGGGAGCACACACACACATAGATTATACATACTGTACATACATATATATATATATATACATATATATATATATATATATATATATATATATATATATATATATATATATATATATATACTCTTTAATATAGTTGAATTGAGCTCACACAGATATGAATATATACATAGAAATATACATAACAAAATATATACAATTGGTAAGTAGCCCAAATACATTGAAAAATATATATTTAAGTACATTCATGCACTTATTTCCTTTCCCTTATATTTATATAACATTTAAGTAAAAAAATATATATACAGTCTCAAAGGGCTTAAAAGGCCATATATTTATGACAAACATAAAGGCAGACATTTTAATAAAACCTAAAACGTGTAAAAACGTATCAAGAAAGAGTAAGAAAGATAGACAGACACACACACAGATAAGAGCCATCAGATAAACACAAGTTCTCCCGCAGTATTTTGTTTGTTTGAGTGCACACGGCTTCAAAAACTAGTACAAATATTTACAGCAAGGGCCCACACATGCACACACAAACACACGCACGTGAAAGAACACACACACACACACACACACACAAACGCACACGTGAACACAAACACACTCAAACACACAAACGCACTCACATACGCACACGTACACACACCCACCCAAACACTCAGCACTAACAGAATTAGGAGAAGCCGTCATTCAGCAGATGCTGAGGGTTTTATGTGGGGACGCAGTACTTGTATGGCAGTACTCGTACCACAGTACACACTACTTTATTTATAAACCGCCCCTGATGTGTGGGCTACGATAAGTGATGCTTCAAACATTTGTGGAACCCACATATATGAACACACACACTCGCACACACACAGGCACAAACACACACACACACACACACACACACACACACACACACACACTGACACACACAAGGACGCACACACGCACCCAAACATATATATATACGCAGACACACATGGATACACACAAACGCACGTATTTCTCTCACACAGGCTTACACTTATTGGCTCTCACATGCACATTAACACACACACACACACACACACACACACACACACACACACACACACACACACACACACACACACACACACACACACACACACACACACACACACACACACACACACACACACGGACCACACACACCTGCGCTCCGTTATTTTATGAGTTTTAAAAGCACCCCAGAGGGAGGGATCCTAATCTCCTCCATCCCTCTCACAGTCGGAGTGTGAGTGTGAGTGTGAGCGTGTGTGTGAGTGTGAGTGTGAGAATATGTGTGTCTGTTTGAGTATGTGAGAGTGTGTGTGTGTCGTAGAGCAGCAGCGCTCGCTGGTGGATTCCTGCAGTATTTTAGCGCCTCCTTGTGGTGCACTTTGAGTATTACTGTTAATATGGCCTTTCTTAATCAACTCAACCAAACGTTGCTGTGACCACGGTATCCACCTGTGTAGTTAACCTCAATCGCTCGCAATCATAATAGTCTAATCTAATCGTCTTTTTCCAATAGATCTCTTCCAAGATATTTATTATTATTTTATATTATCTATAGATTTATCAAAAATAGATATAATGATTAAGGATGAAAGTGACTTGACAAGGTGACATTTTAATACATTTTGGTCGTTTTTGTTAAATGTAAGAGCCATATTTAGTAAATGTCTAGTTTGGATATTTTGAGTTATTGTTTTATATTCAATATGATTATTATTTAGACTGCATGTTAGCATGGGCCCATAAGGCTTCCATAGAGTTATGCCATCAAAAAGTAGTGATATCATGATATCAGCGGGAAACACAGAGCTAGAAGCCTACAGAGCAACAACATTTTTGGACCCTTTAAAAGGTCCAATTAAATTTTTTGGCCAATTAAAAGGTCAAACCAACTCAAGAGACATGTCATTTTTAGACTCAAGCTTACTGCTCCAATAGGCTTATCCTGGGTTGGAAAGAAAATTGAAAAGACAGCGCTACATTTTCATATTATATATAAACGAACACAAAAACAAGTCAGGAATTTACATCAGGCGTCTTCCCCGGCCCAGTGCCGACTGTACAGCAGCTCCTTATGCGTGTTGTTACAGTGTGTCTAGCCTTTTCACAACAATTATTAAATTAAATTTATTGCGTGCTTTATTATGATACCACAGCAGACTTTTCATCGGGCGTTCTCACCGGACAGCCGACGATGAGGTCGCTGGCGCGGAGGTCCTCGCCGTGGCGCTGGGCGTGTCTGAGCATGGAGAGGGCGGAGTCGGAGGCGGAGTTGAGGCCCCCCAGCTCCTGTAGGGCATGGCAGTACTGCTCCAGACGCTGCAGCGGGGCATGGAGACAGCGGGGGAACGCCATGGGGAAGAGGGGGGAGGATGGGGGCAGCTTCGTCTGGGGGGGGGGGGGGAAGTTAAACATACTTTTTAAATTCCTCACACGGGACGTACTTGTCAATTCTGCTCTTAAACTGTCTGAACATCCTCAAAATCAAGCCCAAACTCAATGTGATGCTTGTTTTAATGCCCACGTGTTTCCCAAGTTAACTGTATGATTGAGGCATATTCTGGTTGCTGTTCATTTATCCCCGTAGCAATCATACTAACAGGATGATTAGTGCCTTCGTCATTACCATCATCATCTCCTCTCATTTCTGTAGGTACATAATGGTGCTTTGTGATGTTGACCTACGGTGCCCCCTAGTGGCCGCCGATGTGAACCACAGCACAAGAACTACAGTCGCAAAGCTGTTGATTAGAATTTAGATGTAGAGTTCTAGAAGTGCCGATTATAACTTCAATTTAGAGTTGAAGGACTTTAGAATAGGAATTAAAAATTGAGATCTAAAGCGCTGCATTAGAATTTAAAGAAGAGCAATGGAACGTTGATAAGAGTTCTAGAACTATAAAACAGATCTTTCGATTTAACATCAGTCCTTACAGCCCCTGTAAGATATCTACTCCTCTCCACTCTACTATCTCCTAATCCACACACCAGGACCCATCGACGCCACGGGCGGGAGAACCCTGGTGTAATCGTATCACCGCGAATTTAATTCCATATAATCCTGCTTTAATTAGCTTTTCCCCACAGCACAATAAACATCCTATTATCGTACTGTAAACAACTCGCGTTTAATTGCCTCCACTGTAAGGAGCTGCGCTGCTGTGATTGGCTGCGGCCCCCGACGTGCCGGAGAAACGCTGTTTTTTTGCACACCACTGTCAAGACATCTGGTTGTTTAGCACAAGCAGCTAATGACACTATACGCTATAGACCAACGTATGCTTCCCTGCTGAAACGCTCATGTGCGTTTATTTAATACATGTCAATAAAATGTTCTTGTTATTTAAACATTATTATGTAAATGTGCCAACGTTATTCCACTTTTTCTATATTCCGAAGAAATTCTCACACAATGTGCTCCGAGAGAAGGTGGGAAAAGATAATGAGTTTCACTCTGGGCGTGGATGGTGGAGATTGGAGGAACTTTCTCTCTTTTTCTCTCACACGGAAAATGTCATTATTCGCATCTCTTGATCCATGTGGATATAGGCTGCCATTTATATTTATTTATTTCTCTTTCTCTTTCCCCATCTTCGTCTCTCCTCTCTCATTCCAGCGACCCACACTTTCCCATCACTCTTTTTATTTCCATGGGTGCGTTGGATTATGGAGCCGGGCGGAGCCGATTGTTTGGAGGGTAAGGTCTCACCTTGAAGAAGTCGGAGGCCTGTGTGACCAACGGAGAGTCCAGTTCTGGTTTGGTCCGGATGTAATGGGAGTACTGGAGGAAGTGGTCACTCTGTGGGGAGAAGAACGATGCGTCAAATAGTTAGTGGTTTTGGGTGTCTAACCCCCAGCCACCCAAGGGTTCTGGGTTCGATCCCCCAATGTCTGCAGCCTAACACGTAGGCATCCTTGAACAAGATTCCTGCTGTCCCCTTTATGCTCCTTAATGACCGGTATCTGAAGTCAGGGTAAGTTGTTTTGTAAACTATAATAGTAAAATAGAAAATAAAACAAACCCTGAATTTAACTCAATCTCTAACATCTCAACTTGACCATAACACTGGTAACACTTAACTTAAACTCTAGGCAAGGCAACTTTATTTATATAGCACTTTTCATACACAAGGCAGACTCAAAGTGCTTCACATATAAACATTGTCATACACTAAAATAAAATAATAGATAAGTAAAAGAAAAAATATGCAAAGAAATGAGTAAAATAGAAAGTTAAAAGGCATTTTAGTATTAAAATAGAAAATAAAGGCAAAGTTAAAAAAGCTTTTTAGAATGTGCAATGTATTTAATATTTAGCAGAAAGCTATAGCAAACATAAAAGTCTTCAGTCTTGTTTCAAAGGTGCTCAGAGTTGGGGCAAGTCTTAAATCCTCAGGGAGTTTATTCCAGCTATTTGTTGCATAGTAACTTAATCCTGCTTTCCCATGTTTCGTTTTCTCTAGACTTAACTTCAACATCTCTCATCCAAACCCCCCCTGTAGTGCATGATGCTCCCCTCTCACTCACGTATTTGCTGAAGCAGTCGTGCTGCAGCAGGCTCTGCAGCAGGGCGCCCTCCATGGCCGGGAGCAGGTACTGCGCGTGGAAGCTGCTCAGGCCGGCCCAGCAGGGGAAGAGGGCGTCGGCCTTTCCCCGCAGGGCGGCGGGGGTGTCTGGGAGCTCCAGCAGGGGGAGGAAGGTCTCTTGCGCCCCCTTCAGCACGGCCACGTACTGACGCTCAGCACTAAGCATCCTGCACCACAGCAGGTACAGCTTACTGGAGGGGGGAGATAAAAGGAAAGGGGGAGACGTGGAGAGAGAGAGTGAGAGGGAGGGAGAGA
Organism: Gadus morhua; assembly: GCF_902167405.1. Taxonomy (NCBI): domain Eukaryota; kingdom Metazoa; phylum Chordata; class Actinopteri; order Gadiformes; family Gadidae; genus Gadus; species Gadus morhua. The sequence goes on from NC_044064.1 coordinate 10,270,894, forward strand.
TAGAAGGAGAGGGGGAGTCGGGGAGAGAGAGGGAGAGGGGGGAGGGAGTGAGGGAGGGGGAGATAGGAGGAGAAGGAGAGGGATTTATAAATTATTGTAATTAGTCTCTTCAACAAGGATGAAGAGATTGATCTAATATCAGAGGATGGAAAACTAAATTAGGGGGGAAAAAGTAAGAGTTTATATGAAACCTCCATTTGCTTAATGAAACTGAAAAGAAAAGTGTGGGAGACGGGCATGAGAAGAGACGTGAAACCCATGGAGAGAGAAGAGGAGAGGAGATGATGGAGAGATGAAGGGCGGGGGGATGAAAAGGTCATGTGACATCACACACAGCGGGATGAGGGGACAGGAGCAGCTCACAGCTTTGATCTCCTCTCTGAACTGCACACACACACACACACACACACAGACGCACACACACACACACACACACACACACACACACCCTACCTCTGCGTGGTGGTGGAGGCGCCCGCCCTCTCTCCCCCCATCTCTCGCTCCATGCGTCCCAGCAGCACGTGTTGCCGTGGCGACCCCGTGTGGTCCACCACCTCCTTGCTGCTGACCTCCACGCCTCGGATCAACACGCCGCCGCCTCTGACTCCTCCCACGCCTCCCCCCGCTCCTCCTCCGCCTCCCCCTCGGTCTCCCGTCGCCCTCCCGTCGCCGCCGCCGTCGGGCCCGCCCCACATGGGGACGGTGGCGGCCAGCGTCGCCGTGACGACGGGGTCCACCAGGGCGGCGCGGCGGCCCAGCCAGGACATGGGCGAGGCGCGGCAGGGCGGGGCCAGGGTGGAGCAGGGGGGCGGGGGCGGGGCCGGGGGGGGGGTGGGCGTGGACCGACGGGGGGCCAGCAGGGCCTGGAGGTCGAAGCTGGGGTGGCGCCGCCTGGGGGGCTTCTGGAAGACGGGGGCGTCGGCCGCCACCTGCTAGGGGAGGGGGGAGACAGGGGGGGGAGGGCATCGAGGGTTAGAGGTCAGAGGAGACAGGGGGGGTCACAGGTGGTTATGATACTGGGTGGATTGGGGGGGGGGGGGGAGAGAGAGAGAGAGAGAGAGAGAGAGAGACAGAGAGAGAGAGACAGAGACAGAGACAGAGAGAGAGAGAGAGAGAGAGAGACAGAGACAGAGAGACAGAGAGACAGAGAGACAGAGAGAGAGAGAGAGACAGAGAGAGACAGAGAGAGACAGAGAGAGAGAGAGAGAGAGAGAGAGAGAGAGAGAGAGAGAGAGAGAGAGAGAGAGAGAGAGAGAGAGAGAGAGAGAGAGAGAGAGCTCATCTCATATAAGTCTCTATGAACCGTGTATCTCACCGTCTTCTTGGCCGGATTCAGCAGGTTCTGCAGGAACCCTCCGGCTCCGCCCCCTGCCCCTCCCGAGGCCCCGCCCCCGCCCTCCTTCCTGGGCCCGGCCGGCTCGGCGATCTTCAGCGTGGAGCAGGTCTGCGGTCGGAACAGCGACGCCAGGGACCCCCACGCCTGTAGGGTCCCCAGGGGCCCGTCGCCGCCGCCGCCTCCGCCCCAGTCCCCCTCGCCCTCCCCCTCGGGCCCCATCAGCTCCCACAGGCTGCTGGTCCAGGGGGTCTTGGGCCCCTTCCCCGCCTGGGGCCCCTGGGCGTGGCCGGGGCCCTGGAGGAGCCGGGGCTTCACCTGCGCCACGGTCCGCTGGTAGCGCTCCATGGTCTGGGTCCACAGGTCCAGCAGGGGGCCCCCGCCCAGCTCCAGGGCCAGGGAGCGGGCGTCCTGGAACCGGGAGGGGGGGATGGGCGGGAGGGAGGCCAGGGGGGAGGAGGAGGGGGAGGCCGAGGAGACGGCGTCACACCACTGGGTGGCCTGGGGGGGGGGGAGGGGGAGGGGAGGAGGAGGGGAGGAGGAGGGAGGAGGGGGGAGGGAGGGGAGGAGGAGGAGGGAGGGAGGAGGGGGGGAGGAGGAGGAGCGAGGAAGGGAGGGGACGAGGAAGAGGAGGGGAGGAGGAGGGGGGGAGGAGGAAGAGGAGGGGAGGAGGAGGAAGAAGAGAGTTTGTAAACAGCGAGTTGTATTTTGTGTGTGTGTGTGTGTGTGTGAATGCACGCAAACAGAGTTTATGGTCAGAGATGAATATAAATACCTTTATTTTGCTTATTTATATATTGCACCTGCAGGATTAATAAAGACATTTTGACATATACTGTGTAGATATAGGATGTATATACCTCAACCTCCGGCAGTTCAAGCGATCAGACAGCCAGTGTTTGCATGCATAGTATAGAGCAGTGGTTCTCAAACTTTTTACCATGAGTACCACCTTAGAAATGATTTGGCTCTCCAAGTACCACCGGAGTTAAAATAAAGTGCGTAGGCCTATAACTACATAGAGTTTACACAGAAGGCATTAATATTAATAACACGATTTATTATTCACATAACTTGACTTGACTGAAGCAACCAACTGTCTATAACTCATGTATTGTATTTAAACACTTGCAACGGGATAATACTAACAATTGAACAACTGCCTCAATAGGGCTACCCAGCAAATGGGGATATCATCTGGCATATAACATACCAGTCAATCTAGTGAGGTTATTAACAAGTATACTGCATTAAAGCATTCAGAGCACTGAATATAAATTTTAACAACTGCAGTCAACCAATCATGTGAGGTAAATTGTACTGCATCAAAACATTCAAAGAATTGAACATGAATATTTAAATACTGGAGTCAAACAATCCTGTTATAAGTAATCATGCGCAGCAAAGAGAGAAATCATGTGTACTGCGATAACACTGTAATCAAAATATCATGAGTAAGAACAAGTGTATCATAGAAAAACAACGTATTCAGTATTAAAAAATACTGCAGTAAGTGCCATAAGGTCAGAATATAAACTATGTTTAGGTTTGAAGGAGAATGTACTCAGGCACACATTGAAAATTAGGCCTATCATGCTTAGTGGGAGGGGTGTGATGTCTGGGTCGATTGAGGTTAGCTTTAGCCTCAGACTCGGTTCAGTATCCAACCTGCTTCCAGCACACAAGTTGAGGGGGGATGGCATCCCCCTTTGGAATTAAAATGATCGAAATCATCCCCCTTCTGAAACAGCCATCCCCCCTTCCCATCCCCTGTTATTTTATCAATTAATGTGGAAATATTACCGCTATTTCATTATAGCGGTTTCCTTTTTCAATTCGGCGCAAGCAACGTTACTTTTCCCAGGGACAGATTTGACAGCGATACTGCATTCTCGGGCAGTATGCTATTGCGCAAGCACGCAGGCGTACTTGCGCAATAGTGCCTTCCCGAGCTCTCATTCCACACCGTACGAAACTGACACTGGTAGCGTGAAGCAGTCTCTGCATCTCAGACATCGCTTCCGCGGGCAACTCTGTCCCCTTTTCTCCCTTTCATTCCAACCCGTGAGCAACGCTAGTCTCCCTTCTCTTCCGAATGCATTTTAAAAAAATAAATAAATAAGAATCAGTTTTTAAAATCCTTAAATGTGATGCATGCCTCCGAATCGTGTGATGCGTCCGATCAGCTGCGTTTTTGGGGATAAATTAAGAGCGATGAAATGACAGTAGTCATCGCTCTTATTTGCGACCATTTGCGACCAAGAGAAGCCTGGTCGCAAATTGAATGAGAAAGCGCACAGCCTTGTCTGAAAGCGCAGGATATTCGCTGCGTCGCTGCATCCAAAAGTCCAGAAATGTCTGGCCTCTGAAAGCAGACTTTCAACGTCTCGTCACAGGACGATTTTGCAAAAATGTTGCTTCCCCTACTCGTCGTCACAGCAGTTAGCCAATGCAGGTTTAAGATGATTGCATATGACGGGTACATGGCCTAGGGATGGGCACGAGTAAACTCGAGTGATCGAAGGAAATCCTCGAGGATCAATCGAGATCGAGTAGGCCTACTCGTTTAATCAAATCTATTTTTAGAATGCAACGCATCTGCAGCAGGAATAGGCCTGATGATGAACGGCAATATTACCAACCAAACATGTAATGCTTATTCTCCATCAAAACAGTCAGCGTTATCAGAGTATTCATTATTTATTTTTGCAAACGTTCAAAACACATTTTCCTTACAAAAATAAATAGGCCTATGCGTCTCACAATTTAAATCACGTCGAACCAAGGCCTGTAACAGTTTAAAAAAAACTAAAACGAAACAAGTAGCCTAACCATTGCAAATAATTTAAAGCTGCAAATAAAACGCCAGCAAATGGACTATGGATTACGCGTTGTGATCTTCTCTACACGGCCGGGATTACGGCTGCGTCTTGCGGCGGTTAAAATAGCCGACACACTTGGTTGCTGCGGGTCTGCTTTCCCGAACTCACCGTTGTGTTTCAGGAGCATATGTTGCCGCCTAGTAGCCTACTTGTAGTAGCTACTCTGGTAGCTCGATTTCGCTTGGCATATTTTACATTTCACCTTATGATCTCCTATTTCTTTAAAGTAGGCCTATTTCAATTCTTCGCTGCGCTTTGCTTTAACCGCCATCTCTTAACTTTTTGAATTCTGGCGTGCCTGCACACGGCACGGAACGCGCCACACAGAAATGGATACATTTAATTTGCTTTGTGCCCACGGCATGCGTAAGTGGCGCCGCACAGAAAATTGATACATTTGCTTCAGAAAACTTTGTTTGTTTGTGTGTATGCAAACTCGAGTTTGCCTGTCCACCAACCGAGTTCATTTGTAACGAGTAGTACTCGAGTTATCGATTCCCCAGATATCAGAAACGGTTGCTTCAACTTCAAAAAATTGCTTCAAAAAATCGTTCATACTCCGCGTACCACTAGAGGGCGCTCGCGTACCACCAGTGGTACGCGTACCACAGATTGAGAACGGCTGGTATAGAGTATAGCGTATACAATATAGTGCATATAGAGCAGTGTGTATACCTCAGTCAGCGTGGTGAGCAGCCTCTGGGTGTTGTCCAGGCAGCTCCAGCGGTGGGACAGCAGGTGGCTCATGTCGATGAGCCTCTCCCTGACGGGGGGCAGCAGCAGCTGGACGTCCCGCAGGCCGGACCAGTCCAGGTCGGCCCACACCTCCAGCTGGCCCAGCACCTGGAGGCTCTCGCTGTGGACGTCCTGGGGGCACAGCACTACGTCATCAGCATAACTCGTAATCGTAGTCCTGTTATCAGGAGGAGTGGTAGTAGAAGGGGTGGGTGTAGGGTCCTGTGATGATTATTGTTATGGATGACCAAGTGTCGGAGAAGCTTCACTTGGTTTTGGGTTCTCTGCCCCTGGGTTAGGGGCCCCAAAGGATTCCTAGGTTCCTCTATGCTTACAACGTCCGCACTCACAGTATGTCACCCACTTTAGATAGAAGCATCTATCAAAAGGCCCTCACAGACAGACCCACAAACAGGCAGGCATTCAAGCAAGCAGGTGTGTGAACTCACGTTGGCTGTCTCCCTGAAGCTCTTGAACTTGTGCTGCTTGACGGACAGCCGGCTGAGGGACAGGGGCGGGTCTTTGTACTCCTCCAGCTGGGACTGAACCTCCCTGATCTCCTGGTCACACTGAGGCGGAGGGGGAGAAGGAGAGGTAGGTCGATTTAGACGAGAGAAGAAAAAGGTGGAGAGAAAGGAGAGGGACAGAGAATGAGGTTTTAAGGGTGCTAATGATTCCCTGTACAAAAATACTTAAATGAGTTGTATTCAATCGCTGAGGACAGCGAGTGCTGAGATGTGTTTCTGCTGTCACCTTCTCCAGTTTGTCCACCAGTGCCGCCAGACGTCCGAGAGCCTCCAGGTCGCAGCCTCTCTGGTTAGACACGCGGACCAATCGGTGAAGGGCATCGTCCACGCTCTCATAGAGGTCAGAGGTCGCAGCGAGGGCAGCTCTGAGAGGGCAAAGGTCACTGGTTTGTACAGGATATACGATTGGAGATGACAATGGCTCATTCATTCACTTTGATTAAAAAATGTAAAATGTTATAAATTGTCTTTCAAGTTTGACTGATAACAATACTTACTAACTCAGTTATTTTCTTGGATGGTCAAAATACATGGAATATTTGAGTATCAGTTCAAAACCATAGCAATTATGGTCATTTATAAAGTTTCTGCCCTTATTTGTCTACTACTCATGCTGTGAACATAATTTTTTTCAGTCAACCTATAAGAACAGGGCTGAACTACTAAATTCTCTATTTGATTTAATAAACCCAGAGTTTTATCCAAACTTTGTCCAATAAGAGAATAAACCAGCAAACACACAACAGTGTTTAAAAATGCACAACCATGTTAAGAATCCTAGTTGTGAGTTTGCCAAATCACATAAAAACCCCAGATCCTTGTTTTTTGTTATTTCACGATATGTTTTATAACAGGATGTGAAGTTTACGTCTCTCTCCACCAGCTGTTTCTCGCCTCGAGGTCAAAACATGTAAACAACACGTATTGTTGTGATGGTCTCCGGGATTTAGAGAAGAACATAACAACTGTGTGTGAAACTACTTTAGGGGAGCAGTTTAACTCTTTCAGGGGTTTGGAGGAAGAGGAGGAGAAGTTAGCAAGAAGACTACAGCTCAATGATGGAGCCCACCAGAACAGCACACTGTTGTGTGGGAGTTTATGAATGTTTGTGTGTGTGTGTGTGTGTGTGTGTGTGTGTGTGTGTGTGTGTGTGTGTGTGTGTGTGTGTGTGTGTGTGTGAGTGTGTGTGTGTGTTCCACAAGTCATGTCATTATGAAATTCAAACAGTACAACAAAAAGAAGAAAACATCTTCTTGAGTATATTGAGGATGCTATAGTATATATGAAAGTGTGTATTCATCAGATTGGAATTTCCTTACTTGCAGTCTGGAGATTTATGTGCCAATCCTGACGTGCTATTGGTTAATCCGGCGAGCCAGGCCCCGCCCCTCTGCTGCAGCTCTGTTAGTCTTTGGTCAGCCAGGACGTCCATCATGAGTCCTCTGTGCTTTTCAATACTTAAAGGAACAGCCTGTGGAAGAAAATAAAGACATTTTATAACGGATTATATTGATCAAAGTTATTTTCAATAATATCATTTCAACGATATAATCTACAAAGAAAAAAGGACTTCAGGAATACCACAAATATTGATTTTGGATAATAAGGAGTTCTGGGAACTGGGTGACGGCGCCCCTAGGGGTGGCATTGAGGAACTTCAGGGGGCATAACATACACACACAATTAAGATAATATACACATTGAATTGATAAACCGCTAGCAGAAAAAGTTGCAAAGATATGATTTTGACGAAGAAATACAAATTCAATAGGTAAAAATCAAGATGGGGGCGTCACAGAACAAGTCTAAGAACGCAGACAGCTTAACCATTTGGGCCGTTGCACTGAACACATTAGTTATGGAACATATTCTGACTACATACCACACCAAGCTGCCAAGCTACACCCCTGTCTATCGACCATGAGTGTTAGAAAGGCACTAAATAAAATAAAATATTATTAATATTATTATGAGTGTATAAAAGTGCCCCCTCTTTTCTAAAATATCTGTTACTCTTGTTTGTATCTCTTTATAAAAGTTTTGGTAGATATAATAACATTCAATGGAAAGATGTGCAAGTGCTTTGTACTAAACACCAATTGCCAACTGATAAAGAAGTAAGCTAGGAGAGATGAGCTAATAGCCACACACCAAGAGACATACGCAAACAGACATATGCTAACAGAGAAAACGCTAATTATAGTGTGATTAGCCATGTCTTGAGCGTCTTGAGTGTTTCTCCAAGTACCTTGATATTGTCTGGCATGGGTTCAGCGTCCATGGAGCGCAGTGCCTCTCCTAGCAGTGAGAGGGCGCCCTCACACCGCTCTGTCAGGCTCTCCAGGCTCTGTGAGGAAGAGATATAAGTTACTATAGCTTATTTATTAAGGCTTTTAGGGATCACTCAGCCATTCTTCGGGCTCGGTGGTTCTACGTGGGCGCCACTGAATACAACGTGGTTTCAGTTATTTTTTTATATTACAGCGGGAAAATAATACACGTACCATGAATTTGTTTATGTAACCCACACCAGTCTAAACTGATAGCTACAACTTTTGTTTGTAAAGAAACAAAAACAGAACAGAAACATGCTCAACATGTTTGAGGCCAGGGGTGATCAGCGGGGATGGGAAGCAAGTTTTTCAGATGCGCAGATAAACTAATCCTTGCTCTGGATTTAGATGTCTTGGATGGAAGCCATGGGAGCTCCAGATAATATCACTCCCCTGCTTTTGTCCTTCAGTGCCTCCACTCCCTTCGTCTGAGTCTCTCCCCCCAGTATTCATCCCTCCCCCCCTCTCTGTCTGACTCTCTGTCCCGCTCTCCGTCTCCCTCCCTCCCTCCGTCTGTCTCTCGTGGCCTATCCCTCGTATGACCTCTCTCGCTGTCTTCTTCCATTTTGCTCCTTCCCCCCTGTGTCTCTGTGTCTGTCCCCCTCTGTCTCTGTCTGTCTCCCTTCATCTCTCGCTAGCGCTGTCTTTCTCTGTTTCTCAGTCATGACTCTCGTGCAAAAAAAGCCTCCTTCCCTTCCCCACTTTCCCGAGTCTCTCCCCTTCTCCTTCTCCCCCCTCCCGGTGCACCTCCCCCCCCCCCCCCCTCTCCTTCTCCCCCTTCTCCCCCTTCTCCCCCCTTCCTCTCTGTGCACCTCCCCTCTCCTTCCCCCCTTCATCCTCTCTGTGCACCTCCTCTCCCCTTCTCCTTCCCCCCTTCTCCCCCCTTCCTCTCTGTGGACCTCCTCTCCCCCTCCCCCTCCCCCTCCCCCTCCTCCCCTAGCACCAGTGACACCCTACCAGCCTGAAGAGCAGCCAGTCGGCGTGGGCGTGGCTGAAGTCCCCGCCCATGTCCGTGAGGAGCTGCTGCCGGTCCACGTACTGCTGGAGGACCACGGTTCCCTGGACCGCGTGGACCTGGGAGCACAGGAACACAGGGAGCCCAGGAGGCGAGGGGGAGGGAGGGGGGGGGAGAGCCGGTTAAACCGTGTTGGAAGGGGAGGGAAGAAATCTCCCCTTAGGATCCAACAGCTCAATTAAAGCCTGATAATAATTTAAGCTATCTAGTTCTCCGCTTAAGAGCCATTAGGCAAAGTAGTGATTTAATAAAGCAGTTAATACAGTGTGGTGTCCTCAGGCTTATCTCGTCTTGTGTGTGAAAGTGTACCGGTGTTGAGCTACTGAGAGTTGTTTAACATAGTTACTGTAGATATACTTGTGTAGTATTATTACTGTAGATATTCTTGTGGAGTATTGCTACTGTATTTATACTTATGTAGTATTGTGGCTGTAGTTATACTAGCGTAGTATTGTAGTATAGATACAATACTTTTTTTGTACTATTTTTGTAGCATTGTATAATTGTTACAGTATATATATTGTGCAGTATTGTAGTATCGTTACAGTATATATATTGTGCAGTATTGTAGTATCGTTACAGTACATATATTGTGCAGTATTGTAGTATCGTTACAGTATATATATTGTGCAGTATTGTAGTATCGTTACAGTATATATATTGTGCAGTATTGTAGTATCGTTACAGTATATATATTGTGCAGTATTGTAGTATCGTTACAGTATATATATTGTGCAGTATTGTAGTATCGTTACAGTATATATATTGTGCAGTATTGTAGTATCGTTACAGTATATATATTGTGCGGTATTGTAGTATCGTTACAGTATATATATTGTGCGGTATTGTAGTATCGTTACAGTACATATATTGTGCGGTATTGTAGTATCGTTACAGTACATATATTGTGCGGTATTGTAGTATCGTTACAGTACATATATTGTGCGGTATTGTAGTATCGTTACAGTATATATATTGTGCAGTATTGTAGTATCGTTACAGTATATATATTGTGCAGTATTGTAGTATCGTTACAGTATATATATTGTGCAGTATTGTAGTACCGTTACAGTACATATATTGTGCAGTATTGCAGTATCGTTACAGTACATATATTGTGCAGTATTGCAGTATCGTTACAGTACATATATTGTGCAGTATTGTAGTATCGTTACAGTACATATATTGTGCAGTATTGTAGTATCGTTACAGTACATATATTGTGCAGTATTGTAGTATCGTTACAGTACATATATTGTGCAGTATTGTAGTATCGTTACAGTATATATATTGTGCAGTATTGTAGTATCGTTACAGTATATATATTGTGCAGTATTGTAGTATCGTTACAGTATATATATTGTGCAGTATTGTAGTATCGTTACAGTATATATATTGTGCAGTATTGTAGTATCGTTACAGTATATATATTGTGCAGTATTGTAGTATCGTTACAGTATATATATTGTGCAGTATTGTAGTATCGTACCTCCAGTGGTTCCAGCTCGAGGGCGGTGGCATCCTGTTGTTCTTCCAGGAGAACCAGAACAGAACCAAGACCGCCTGGAACCAAGACCTTAACACACACACACACACACACACACACACACACACACACACACACACACACACACACACACACACACACACACACACACACACACACACACACACACACACACACACACACACACGCACAGACACACACACTGTTGACATCTGTACACTCAAGCTAACAAAGCATTTAGCTGTTTTGGCGGGAAATCCTTTGGCGGCAATATTTTAGGGAGCAGACCTCACCTGGAAGTGGTTAAGAGCCGACAGGAAGAGAGGGGAGGGCGGGCTCTGGCGGCTGTCAATCAACACGGTCAGGCCTTTTTCTTTGGCTGCCGGGCTGTGGAGAAGGTCGAGAGACATGTCAGGAGAGAGAGAGATGAGGTAGAGGGACATCCAGAGGGGGGGGGGGGGAAGAGAGAGAGAGAGAGAGAGAGAGAGAGAGAGAGAGAGAGAGAGAGAGAGAGAGAGAGAGAGAGAGAGAGAGAGAGAGAGAGAGAGAGAGAGAGAGATTTCTCTTCAATGTTGGAGATCTCTTTAAAAGAGGATTTAAAGTAGGGCTTAAGTGAATGACATTCAACGCTTTTAGTAAGAGCAGGAAAAGTAAAATGCTTAATTTGTAAAGGTTGGGTTTACATTCCTGGCACATCATCTGGCAAAGCAGAGCCGACTTATTAACCTTCATGAGAAAAACATCACTTTGCATAAGATCTCCTAAAAACCCAGGAAAGGGTCAAATATACTGTACTTAAATGTTTGTTTCGGTAAGAACGCCACCTCGGGCAAAGTTGGCCCATAAACACTTTGGTTAAAGGTTTAGTGCAAACGTTCATTGGCACAGAAGTTAAAATAGCACGAGAGGACAAGCAAAGTCTGGATGCTAAGGTTTTGGAGTTTGGTTTCGATAGAACAGGATATTCTAGGAATAGCTGTCAATACCAAATGACTAAAGAAGTTTGATGGGCCATGAAGAGAGAGAGAGAGAGAGAGAGAGAGAGAGAGAGAGAGAGAGAGAGAGAGAGAGAGAGAGAGAGAGAGAGAGAGAGAGAGAGAGAGAGAGAGAGAGAGAGAGAGAGAGAGAGAGAGAGAGAGAGAGAGAGAGAGAGAGACTCAATCAACTAACCAACCATTATCGATTTTTTCTCTACTCTTCTTCTTCTACTATTATATCAAACTTTGCAACTTTTTAAAGTGCTTTTCTTGCTACATTTTCTTTGTTTAATTTGTAACTACTTTAGGAATGTGAATGTCTACTTTCGATGCTAATACAACTATTTTTAATCAATTGAAGAGAGAGAGAGTGGAAGAGACTATAGTAGTAAACAGAAATGTCAAGTGCGGATATTAAAAGGAGCAGAAAAATGACTTAATTTGGCTAGCACCGTGCGAACCAGCCGTCAAGCTATGCTAAGATAAACATATAAGCCAGAATTTGGATCTGGGAGGATATGTCACCGCAGCGCTACATTACAACTGGTTCAACATATGCTAAGCTAATTAGCCTCGCCTTTTGTGGCACGCCAAGGAACTCCCTGCAATAAAGCAGTGTTGCGCAATGTCAAGTCAGGCCCTCATAGAGATAGGAGAACACATTTTGACTGTTAAAGTTCACGTTCAGAGCGGATAAAATATATATTTTTTAAATCGATGTGTGTTGAGTATGTTGAGTATTAATCTAGGGACGGATTAAAATAAAAAATATATATTTTAGGTCAGAGATGGTTGACTTTAGGTTTTAGGGGAAAGCTGGTTATTGGTCTGTGATGCTATTGGTCAAGGTAAGTATCTGGGCTGGAAAGCAATGCATCATGGGAATAACCACCCTTTGCACCCCGCACATAAATGTACACCAACTCAGTCTGCTCGCTACACACAGAGACACTACAAGAGAGCTGTATAAATACCTAACTTAATCACTAAGAAGGATTTGTGCTAAAAGAAAGAAGTGATTTTTTTCCCCCTCTTGGATTCTTTCCCAGACTCCTGGACTTGGCAGGAAGCCAGCGAAGGAAACATCAAATCAGGCTGTTGGTAGACGGACGCCGATGCTGGTAAACTCCTGACCTGGAGCCGAACTAGTCCCCGACACAAATCACGGACGTTCACATAATGAGTTCCTTTTGCTTGAAATGATTCCCGAGAATTCCCTTCCTGATGGGATGGGACGAGGTCTGTGGCCTCGAGGTAACCGGAGAGGGAAAGCAAATCTGATGTTTAAGAAGTACAAAACAGCCACCCGGTCGGCGTTGCTCGCGAGTTGAAAACAATTCCATGTCCAACCCCTGTTTGGCATTAGCTGGGTTCATGGGTACGTTGGAAGGGTTCTGGTTAGGTTTGTTTTTGATCGTGACTCAGAATAGACATAATATTCTAAACTAAGACTGAAACATGCCCTGAACCTTGTGCAGACATGATCCTCAACTCTGTGTGGGTTTATTACATTAAATATTTTAATAGAACCATAGACAGGCCGATTGTAATCATATTTTTATTCTATAATGACTTCATTACTATTGGTATTATTATCTGTTGTTTTGTGTTGACATTTTGTTTTAGAATGTGTTTTGAATATTATTTAATGAGGTTAATGATAGGTTAGCTCATCTTATTTCTGGGTTGTTAGTGCAGACTATGAATATATGAAGCTCTAGTGGGTTGTACCGAGTGATTCTGTGGTAACAGGACAGAACTCTGGCCATCTCCTCAGCACTGTAGCCCTCCTCAGGAACGTGGGTTTCCGTGACGACCAGAGCCCGGCCAAGCCTGTCCACCGTACCTGAGTTGGATCAAGCATAGCATAACATTAGTTCATTGTAGGATAGGACGAGCTAATCACGGACTAAATTAGTCAATTATAGCATAAACAAGCTAATCATAACTACACGGTGGTTGTGAACATTCAACAAAAATTAGGTTATTATATTCATTTAAAAATATTTTATACAACCCTATAACAATGAGCCATTCTTACGGATCAATTACTGATTTTTATTGTCAACTTTCGCTGTAAAGTACAAATTAACCGTCTTCCAATCACGTACCGGATAGCTTGAATTTCCCAGACTGTAACAAATCAGAGTCCAGTTCCCTCAGGAGGGGCGGGGCTTCAGCAGACGGGTTCTCTGATAGGACGGGACGAGGGGTTTCAGGTCCTGACTCTGAAGCATCGTGGTTGGACAAACTCGCACCGGATTGGCTGATGGAGTCAGATTCGGTCTGAGTCTCTGTGGATCAATGTGAATGAATATTAGTGAGTGAGTGAAGCATTTAACGAAGAAAAATGGAACTTGTTGACCTTAAGGGAGGTCACTTAGTTCTTAAGTCTTTTTCTCCAAAGGGAGAGTGAATTCGGATACACGACATTGAGGAGTAGATAGGGGTTAGGGGGTATCTCGCTGTACGATTCCTACAAGTATTCATTGGGGAATCAAAATGATCTTTGTGTTTGTATACATACTACGATCTGCTATTCTACTACATGAAGATGAGCTAGGCTACTGTAACTCTGGATGTCAATGGAAGGTGCTATCGGAAAGGGAATGCCAGTGAACCCTCCTTTCTTACACGCATTGAGGAAATTGTCATTAAACAACTCATCTGATTCTGGGTAAGACTGACTGAAGCAAACACCACTCTACAGATACCTGACTGATCCCTCTTATCTCACCTGTGCTGCCTTTCCTTGGTTGGGTTTCTTCAGCTCCCTGATTGGACGAAGTTTGTTCTTTGTCCCGTCCACTAGACTCCTCTGCTATCTCTAATTGGCTGTCCTTGGTGATTGGCGGTTTGGCGGAGGAAGGGCGGGCGGGAAGTGGGGGTGGAGCTTTAGGCAGAGCTTTAGAAGCTTTTTGGTTGCCACGGCCACCGGAGCGAGCCCTTCTTTGGGCCCCCTTTCCCTTCCTCTTTCTCCTATTATGGATAAAGTCATTCATATATTATTTATCCCAAATTGCTAAGCATTTAACATGGAAAACAATCCAATTGATCGGCAAGGATGTAGAATTTAGGAAATTAGAAAAAATCCAGGGAAATTAAGCAGATTTACCAATGCATTACAAACAAACCCTAAAATTATCTTATTTTAAACTTTAGTAACTGTTTTTTTGTAGGGACCATGTGACCACATTTATATAATTTTAATGACAATGCTTTTTCGTGAGGAAAAAGTAAATTAACCAATGAGAAGGAGGATGAGATAGGGTTACCTGGGAGCCCGCACTACTGCTGCTCTGACGTCTCTACCTTGAGATAAGTCCCTGCCAGCGGTCTTCACTACATTCTTCTCCGGTTCCTGGCTCGCGTTTGGGTCGGCAGAACCCGCACACGTTCCAGATTGTCCCATCAACTGACATTTCTTCGTGCCAACTCCGTCGACCAATGGGACGGTGGCATTCGCCCCGCTTCCCGGAAGGTCGGCCAATGGCGTGCCGGCTTTGAGTACGCATTCCGGAGCTTCTGAAGTGGGCGTGGTGGAATCGCTGTCCCCGCTCAGTGGTTTATCGGCATCCTCGAACACAGAGTCCGACTGGGACCCGGGATCTGATTGGCCCTCAATCGTGTGCAACAGCTTGTGATTGGTCAAGCCTTGGGAGCCTTTGCTGGTCAAAGTGTCACTGACGCCCTCGTGTTCCTTACCCCCGTCCCTGCACGGCTGCGAGAGGCCGACTCCTTCCCTCTCCTTGCCCACGCCGGGCCTCCTCTCCTTGGACGGACCCTCGAAATAAACTCCCTGGCTCTCCCGGGCCTTCTCGCCGTCGTCCGAGTCGTGGAGAGACGAGGAGTACGAGCGCCCCACGCTGCCTTGCTCGTCGGCTCTGGGGGGCGAGGGTTGAGCCGGTAACGTGTCCCCCCTGTGCGTCGACGTCACGTCCCTTTTCCCGCCTATAACGTTCCGGAAGCTCCCGGATCCCTCGGCCTTCCCGTAGCCCCAGGCCTTCCCCCTCTTCAGCTTGATGGCGTAGCTCCGCCGGCATAGCGGCAGCGTCTTGGTCTTGCTGATGGCGTGCATCTCCAGGTACCGCGAGGAAGAGGAGGAGGAGGAGGAGGAGGGCTGCGCCTGCCGGGCGTCGGCCCCCCCGTCGGGCCCCCCCCGGGGCTCCAGCAGCTCCACGTAGTCCCCGTCCGTCTGGAGGTACCTGGAGGTCCGGCCCAGGCCGTCCTCGCTGCGCCTGCGTCGGGGGAGCGCCGGCTCGGGGTCGCGACCCGCCGTTGTTCCTCCTCCCCCGCCGCCGCCGGTGTTGTTGTTGTTGTTGTCGTCCTGCTCCTCCTCCTCCTCGTCCCAGGACCAGGAGTCGGGGTCTCCGGAGGAGGAGCCCCCCCAGCCGCCCAGCCCCCCGCCGCTGCTGCCCCCCTCGCTGGGGAGGCGGCCCGGCGCGGAGCCCCCGCCGTGGGACATGAGGCCCGGGTCCTCGGTGGGGTCGTGGATGAACTTGGGGTAGACCACCTCCTTCCAGGGCAGCCGGACCACGCCGTCGCAGGTGCTGACCAGACAGGTGTCCAGCCCACCGCCCACTGGAGCCGGAGGACAGGGCGAGGGGTCGGTCAGTTGGAGAACTAATGAAATGCTGCATCAAGAAATACTGAATATCCGATTGTGAATTTTTTGTGCTATTGCGGGATGAAAACTTAAGAGTGGAATTTAAAAATTCAATTTAAGAATTCAATTTCAGTATTCAATTTCAGAATTCAATTTCAGAACAACCTCTCTGACTTTAAACTTAAAGTCAAAGATGTCAAAGAGGTCAAAGCTAATCAAACCTGTAAGTCTTTAGAAACTAGGTTTATAGGCTAAGTATCAACAAACTTATCTTGGTTTTGAAACAGCTAAACACTTTAAAAAGCCAAACTTTTCATCTACCCGTAAACAAGTTTTGTTTCCCTTTGTTTTCCTGTGATTCATTTTCTTGGGGAGACGAATAGCATCACTATCGCCATTGTACTTGCTGTAGTTTGGTCTGGCTTTTTGCGAGACTACTATCGCCATAAAGCCGAAACGTAATCGTCACACGTTAGGGATAGTGGGCGGGGCCTCACCCTCACGCTTGTGCCCGCGCTCCCTGTTGACGCTGTGCAGCCACTCGGTGGTGAACACTAGGGGGTGCTGCGACTCGGGCACCAGGATCTCCTGCACCGTGCG
>NC_044064.1:10292408-10316896 GCF_902167405.1 Gadus morhua
GGAGTGTTAAACAGAGTGCCAGGGGCCTCTTTAACAGTAGGGGTCCCCACAGAACAAAGACCCCCAACACTGAAAAGAGTCAACCCTGTCATGTCACCGACACTTACTACTTCCAGCCACGTGCACACAAACGCCCCACACACACACACACACATTACCTCCATATTACATACGTATTACATACACAAAAACAACTACACACACTAATAGACACACACACATAAATAAGCTATAAATAAACTTTAAAAAATATATATATTCACAAACACTACAATGTCGCGTTTGAACCAGGAAGTCTTGAAATCCACCTGTACCGTAGAAAACCCCACAATCTGATAAGGCTACTCGCTAAGATAGAGTAGCTTTTAGGGAACGTTTTTAGCGCTTACAAAAACAGACCCTGACCTTCACCAAGAAGACATGGCTCTCAATTGAACTACAGCACTGTTTAAGAGAGAGAGAGAGAGAGAGAGAGAGAGAGAGAGAGAGAGAGAGAGAGAGAGAGAGAGAGAGAGAGAGAGAGAGAGAGAGTGAGTGTATGTGTGTGTGTAGGGAAGATGGTTAGCAAACGATGCTATCACTAGCGCTGGAAATCCCCTTTAGATTCTCAGAGATATACAGAGAGGGCTGAGTCAGGAGAACCAACGGGACCACACACACACACACACACACACACACACACACACACACACACACACACACACACACACACACACACACACACACACACACACACACACACCTAAAGCTGCCCACACAGACAGAAAAAAAGACACATACAGAATTTAAACATAAGTGCAAACACACGCACGCACACACACTAAATAATTGGATAGAAACATAAACAAAAACATTCGCACAAATACACACCCACACACACACAGACATCCACTCAAAGAAAAGCACTTGATAGAAACATATACACAAACATGCAAAGAAATATACACACACACACACAAACACACTATTGCATCCTGACAGCGGTGTGCGGACTGACAAAGCGGAGCATGCAACACTGTTTATATTTCTACTGGGTTGTCGTCATAGTAACCCGCAATGGTTTTCTCTCCCCAATGCTTTTTTCTTTCCCAAAGTCGTCCCAGCCTCAACATTTCCTCTACAAACTCCCATGAGCCTTTAGTGGCCTGTACTGGATTTCTCAAGCTCGGAGCGCCATCTGAACTGTTGCTTTTATCGCTGTCTGTGTATTTTGTTTGTGTTTGTTGGTGTGGGGCTTTGTTTTCGGTTGTTTACTCTTCATACTCTGGTTCACCTCAACAACAAGTCACCTGACAACAATTACAGCAGCTATTGGCTCGCCAACAGATGTTCTGGGCGACCAACTGCAAAAATCGAAACCCCCAAAAGGAAAAAAATGGAAGGAAAACAGTGGAAGAAATATAAAGAGTTAGGGAGAAAGTGAGAGATATAGAAGGGGAGACACAGGGAGAGAGGAGAGAGAAAGAAAGGGAGGAAGGGAGGGAGAGGGGGGCAGAGGGAGAGTGAGTTGAAGAGAGAGAGAGAGGGAGGTGCAGGAGGAAGTGAGTGGTCTTGGGTCTCGTGGGCGGGAAACTGGGAGCCCAGTGTTTCAGAGTTTCAGTGTTTCAGTGTCTCAGTGTCTCAGTAAGGGACCACTGACGTAATTTCAACAAGCAGTCAAAAGACAGGCTATAGTTTCTTCGATTCATATCAATATAAATTGTTATTCTTGTCAAATACATATTTGATCAAATATAATGGTTCTTTAACCAATCTCTGACAATGTGGAAAGGTCCAAAACAAAAGAATGGAAAGGGTGCAACCATTGAGGAATGTTTAAAAAAAACAAAACAATGAAAAACAATATGGTGGAAAGATATTAAAAAAAGAATAATCCCGATTTCCAACGGAAGGATTTTGCAACGGAAGGTTGGATTTAAAGTAGGAAGGAAAGGGTATTCATCGCCGAACTGAACCAAAACACACCGGCCACCTAGAGACGTATGGGGCCGTGACTCAACCTAACCTGGCCCGGGTCCGCCTGTCCGCCATTTTACAGTTTAACAACGTCTCTGAAGGATACACATTTGAACTAATTTAGAAAAAGAAGAAGGGAAACAACACATATCCACTCTACGTGGACGACAGGCTTGACAGTTTGGGGAGACAAACACACACAACTCGGAGCAGGTACACAATAGGGGTAAAAGCAACTTTGAAAACATGATTGTGGCGTACCCCTTACTGACTGTTTATCAGTTAAGTTGAGAGTGTTTCAGTTAAGAATTATAACCTACCAACCCCTGAAAAGAAAAAAAAAAACGTTTAGTTATTTTATTCGCAACAGTTTGACTGTAACCAGCTGTTTGATGCTACGCCACAATCACATCTCTTTTTGATTTAAAAGCCTACAAACATTTTATTTTTGTGTTTTTATTTCCAACTGCTTCCAATTGAGAGCGACTGTTATCCAGCCTGCTGTTGGCGTCAAGCGTGGGATAGTGTCGGATTCAACTGCCTCATTTTCCAGCGTAGCAGCAGATTTGTGCGCTTGGCAGACGCATCTAAACTCCGGCACACAGCACGCTAGGAGCTAGCATGAAAGGAGACTGCTACGCCAAAAACCAGACCCTCACTTCTGCTGAGGATCTAGTCTACCGGTCACGACACTCCATAAGTCCAAGAAGACCAATGCCACTTAACACAAACAAATAGGAGCAGAAAGGTGACTTTTGTGCAATAACCGCCAATATTTGGCTTATAGTGTACATTAGTGTAATAGTGTATATTAAATTAAGGAGATTAATTTAAAGTTGAACATTCAAGTGTGCCTTGAATGTCTTCTGCCTTCCTTGACACTAGTGTTTGGAGCGAAAAACTAAATGAATAAATCAATAAATGCAAACGCTAAATACACGTTTAAAGTGTATTTAGCCCCTGCTCCCGAGAGGTAGGCCTACTGAGGGCCAGTAAACCGGCGTGTGATGGGGAGAGCGAGGGTCAGAGGTAATAACAGGGGGGTTTAAAACAGCCATCTGGCCCCCTGGCAGCAACATATTGAGCCCTTGTAAAGCATAACAACCATGGGGGGTTTGGTGAAGGGGGTGGAATACACCGCCAAACCAAAGGGGTGGGCCTGTTTTAGCTCTGAACGCCTCCCAGTGTAATCCAAGGAGTTGACGCTTGAGTCCGACGCACGTCATGTCCCAGCACGGCCAGTAGGGAACTTGTTTGATGTTGGACTCAATTGTCAGTGGATGCTGACCTCACCTGAGTCCACTTAAGCCTTTTGGCTAATTGAGAACATCAGCATGCTAGCTATTATTTCCTGGCGCTATTTCATAGTTTAAACAGAGAAATAGATCTGGTTAAAAGGTATAAGCTAATCAATTGGTTAATATATTAATATTTTGGTGGTATTCTATTGGTTAATAGCAGGGAAGCATTAGCATACTAGCAGTCCTGGCCCGGTGCTATTCGATTCGGTAATACAGAGGAATAGTATTAGCATGCTACCTGTCCTGTCTTATCCATCTCTATTCAATTGGTAATACAGAGGAATTTACATCGGCCTGCTAGTGTTCCTGTCCTGTCTGGGGGCTGTTCTATAGTTGCAGGATGCCATCAGAGAGACATTACAAGATTCTAGAACCTAGAAATCCCCTTGAGTCTAAATTCCACAGTTGTCTCAAACCTCTTTAGGAACAAAGGACACTGATTGGATATGGAGTAAGTTAATTACCATTCTGAAACCAGGTTACTCTTTTGATGTAGTTAATGAGCAAGCAAAGTAAGTGAATGAGTTGGTTAGTATTTCCGCTGCGCAGACACAATTAAGGCCTGTGGTATGCTACCAATAGAAGATGGTGTTGTGGGATGTGTGTGTGCGTGTGTGTGTGTGTGTGTGTCGGACAGGATCAGAGTCCCTCTTCCTTCAAGCTTCCTGTATTTCCCTCGTATTGTATTGTGAAAGGAACAGAGAGAAGTGAAACAGAGGGCGAGAAAGATTGGGATGAATGCAGAGAGAGGTCAGTAAGAAGTGAGAATGTCTGTGGTCAATGTGTGTGTGTGTGTGTGTGTGTGTGTGTGTGTGTGTGTGTGTGTGTGTGTGTGTGTGTGTGTGTGTGTGTGTGTGTGTGTCTATTGCAGCACAAATACATGGTTAACTTCATCCATCTGTAATATATCTCCTGTTGATTCAACTCCAATTAAGTCAATGAGGGAGAGACAGCGAGAGAGAGAGAGAAAGAGAGGAAACCTCTGAAATAGGAGGCAGACAAAGACACAGCATAAAGGAATAAACATTAGTGGTAGAGAGACACTGAGATATAGAGAAAGAGAGCGACAGAAATGGGAGAGAGGGAGAGACAGAATGAGATAGAGGGAGAGACAGAAGGAGATGATAGAGGGAGAGACAGAAAAGGGAGAGAGGATTGAGAACAGTACAAAGGAGAGAGAAAAGATGGGAAAAGAAACAGAGATATAGAGAGGAACAGAAGTAGTGCAGTAAAAGAGAGGGAAAGAGAGGGAGAAAGAGAGGGAGAAATAGAGAAGGGGAGACGGAGAGAGACAGAAGGAGTGAGGGAGAGACAGAAGGAAAAGGGAAAGAGAAAGAGAGGGAGAGACAGAGAGAGAGACAGAAGGAGAGAGGGAGAGACAGATGGAGAGAGGGAGAGCCAGAAAGGGAGAGGGAGACAGAAGGAGAGAGGAAGAGAAAGAGAGGGAGAGCCAGAAGGAGAGAGGGGCGAATGACCGGTGGGAGATCGATGGGAAAGGGGAGCAGTGGCAGCCATGATAGAAACCAGATGTAAACTCAGAGAACACGGGACACAGAGAGAGAGAGAGAGAGAGAGAGAGAGAGAGAGAGAGAGAGAGAGAGAGAGAGAGAGAGAGAGAGAGAGAGAGAGAGAGAGAGAGAGAGAGAGAGACATTAAGGCAAGTGAGATAGATAAGAGAATGAACTGGTAAAATGACATATATAGTCTTGATAGACAGAGAAAGAGAGACAGAGAGAGAGAGAGAGGGAGGGAGAGAGAATGCTGTAGAAATCATGGAAAGTGTGTCAGGTGAGCGAGTGATAGAAGAGAGGAAGAGAAGGAAAGGGGATGGATAGAGTAGACCCAAAATAAATGGGCGTTTGATGATGAATGAGGGATGGGGTAGGACAGTGAAGATTTTTATGTATTTCAAGTCGGACCCCTTTTGGGAACCACAGTACCTAAGAGAGTGGGCCAAACATTAGGCCAAACATTTCAAAAGATGGGTACACTAACGTTGTGCAGTATACTTCTGTTATGGTATGACAGCAAACTGTTTTCTCATGGACTGTCAAATGTTTTGAGACGCATTTGTGTGATTCCACGATCGACTTGTTGACATGGCGATAAACTATTTGGACAGCGGTTTTATGGTTCGCTTATTTAGCCTAAGTCATACCATAATATGACAGTATTCAGTCAGTCCCTCGGTTGACCCAGCCACAGCAAGACACACATACTTCTGTCAATCTCGGAGGAGAATTTGCGCTCTTCCGTGCATGTGGCGTGACTTGCAATCTTAGCTACCCATTTGCTCTTGGTTAAAACACTGAGCCACCTTAAAGGTCTAGTGTTTAGAATATAAAAGCAACCAGTAGTGAGGTTGAAGATTGCAACCAACCGAATAAAACCCTTCCCCCTCACCTATCGACGGCGGTGGCCTGTACCGGCCTAAATTGTGTAAGGTGCCGGTAGGTATTTCCGTTTCTGGAAAAAAAAAAACTTTTTTTTTTGAACAATTATGTATCTTTGTAGTCCTCCATAGTCACAATAGTATTGTACATACACCCGCTGTACGGCATGGTGGAGGTATCAGCCTGTTAATGTTTCTCAACACACAGTCCTCCTACACAGTCCTCCTAGACTCATAGACCTGTAATTATCGCCATCTGTTCTGGGTATTGATCATGCAGCTCCATAGCAGTCAGCGCTACAAGTCAATGTTTACTTGCACTGCGGTTCATGAATAAAGGTTGCTTTTGATAACATGATGTCTGCAGTTGTATCACAGTTTTGTTTTGCATGCTAACTCTGTTCTTAACAGTGCGAGTCTACTTGTAGTTATCGGGAAACAACCTCCAAAACGGAGGTCTCCTAAACATGGATGCATTAAAGAATGCCCGACCCCTTAACATAATCCCCCTCATCCACAAACTGCCATTTGATACACTATTTTAGATTCTGATTAAACAGTGTGTGAAACTCCATTATAGATTCACCTCAGAACACATGATATTTTGGTGAAAGAATCATGTTGGTGTTCACTGGATTTATGAGGCTTGTCCAAGGCTTCTCTGACCAGTATATAGAACGCCAGAGGGTTTGTGGATGTGTGGAGCTCCATCTCTGCAGTTGTGATTTTAATGTCTGTGTCTGAGCGAGGGTTCAGCTTATAGGACCCTTATATTTAACTCCCTGGTGTGCCCTACCCAACGACAGTACAAAAAAATGTAATCACAAATGTTTCGTAGCAGTGGGGATAACAAGCCCGCCTCCTCCCTACAACTCTTGGTTAGCCCAAAAATGTTATTTTTTTAAACGCAATCAATCTAGATCAGTTGGTCTGTCCTGGGCTACTGTCGAAACATGGTAGGGCAAGATGGCGGCCTCTGTTGAAAGGACCCGCCACCATGTAGATTCAAAGGGCTCACTCTGAGCTAATGAAAACATGGGGATTTTTATTTTCATGGGATCCTACACTAATTAATACTAAAACTATTACAAATGTTTCTACCACATCGGTTTCACTCGAGGCCCCTACATTCTACACAGTGTACCTTTTAAAGCCACACTTCTCAAATCGGTGTAAATCCATGAATGGAAGAGTCAAATTTGGACCAGAAGAGATGTTGCAGTTAAACGGTCACTATGGTAACCATCTGGATATCGGTGGACTGTCAGTTTGTAGAGCTTGTGAGTTTATCAATAACTGACAAGATTAGATCTAAGAAAGAGATTATATGATCTAGGAAAGAATGTGTGTGTGTGTGTGTGTGTGTGTGTGTGTGTGTGTGTGTGTGTGTGTGTTCTACTGTTGTTTTCCATTCAGCCTCTCTCTCTTTTCACTCAAACGTTCCAATTTGGATAGAGGACGCAGAAACGAATCTGCGTATGTTCTGCCTCCTCTGGAGTATCTGCCATCCCTTGTTCTCACATTCTCACTCCCTCTCTCTCTCTCTATGTGGAAAATGCAGCATCACTAGTACAACCGCTGTTGCTCCTGTCCCAGACTCACTAAATAAAAAGTACCCAAGTGTACCCCCTACTTTCTCCCACTCAGTAGCCCCCACTCTTTGACACAATCTCTCCCTCTTCCTCGGTAACCCCCCCCCCCCCTCTCTCTCTCCATTCCCATCCTACAGCCCGCTCCACCCTATCCCATATAAAAAAGGGGGAACCCCTAAACGGGCTGAAATATATGACACGTTTTCATATCCGCAAGCCTTTAATTGCATTAGTGTTTTACACATGTTTGTTAGCCCTTCTGGTTTTAGTGGGTGACCTGTCTGAGTTGTTCCGTTTCGGTTAAGTTTGAAAGGCCGTTGATGAGAAAAAGATAAAGTCTAAGTCCACTCGTTAGTTGATAAGTAGGGCTATAACTCTACTTTCACTGAAATGCGATGGTTTAGCGTCGATTTGAAGCCTATACTGCGAGAAATGTCAAGCAACGCAAACGGACAGTGTGACTGGATCTGCAGATCTGATGCAGCCTTAAATGTCTTTTTTCCGGTAGATTTCTAACTGAGAAACAATTGCACTGAATGCAGAGTGGTTGTCTTAATCTTCAATACACTAATAAACCTTTAATGCGAAACCGAACACACAAAAAGCAGTGGCACAATTCGCCAATGTCCCCATTTACTGTCCAGATGTGTTTGTGTGTGTGTGACTGCATGTCTGTGTGTGTGTGCGCGCGCGCGCGCGCGCGTCCAGACGTGCGGATCTCACAAAGGAAACTCACCATGAGTCCGGTGGGGAGCTGCTACATGTTACTCTCCACTGATCGAGTCCTTTCCTCTTGACATTCCGCACGACTAACTTTATTTCTCGGCGAGGAGGTAGACCACGGGTTGTGCGTCTTCAACGTCCCCAAAAAAGAGTACTGACACTGGGGAAAGCAAGATGAGAAGCGGGCTAAATCTTCGGTTGCTTGCAGTCTGCCTTGTGTTCTGGACACTCGCCGCTTTTTTCCAGACCACCAGCTACAAACTTTTTATTTTCCCTCCCTCTTTTACCCTCCCTCCCCCTCAATCTCGCTCTCTCCCCCCCCCCCCCCCCCCCCCCCCCCTCCCCTCCCTCTCCCGATCCTCACCTAACAAGCACGCCAGTCTCTCCTCTCCGCCACAAAATAAGAGGCTGAACCGTTTCATTTTCTCGTTTAGTAAAACGCGTGAATAGACCATGTCACCGCAGCCTTTTATGCAAGAAAAGGTTTTAATTGTTCCTACGTTGTTTTGGGCGATGCCACAATCTCACGACCCACTTCTGAGACACTGGAGTTTATACCAATGGGGTTGACTTTAATGCATTTGATGTATTATGTGGTTCTCCTTGTTTAAATAGTATAATGCAATATCAATATTGTGCTGTAGAATACAGTTAGTATACGTTACTACAGTGGCGGTCGACCTCTCAAAAACATTTGCCTTGCTAATTCACTTGTAATTGTAATTCAATTACATTGTAATTGTGCTGGAAAGTCGTAGTGGGGTTTTGCACAATGACACCAGCCAGCGGTTTATGGATATAAATCAGTTCATAATGACACATGTGTTATGAATATTATAATTTATATTTGTTGCTCAGAAGTCGTAGGCTTTGGTTTGGAAGAACATGTTCCAAGTGGTTCCTTCATTTTTACACATTCATTCAAGCGTTTAGTGACCACCAATGACTCTAATCTGCATATGACTGTTTATAAACGTGAACTTATGCTATCCTATCCTGGACCTCCAGTCAGAGTACCGACGGCTCGCTGGTTCAGTGGATATTGGCGCCCTCTGTCGGCCGCGGGCCACTGGTACAGCTCATTACGTTCACCGATTGTGGATTCAATGGGAAACTCCAAAACGGTAAAAAAGGAAGTTTGTCGAAAGGTTAACGTCAAAGTTGAAACGCTCACTCTGTAAGGATTAGCACTAATGTGAAATAGACAAACGACCCAATGTAACAGAACCTAAACATCCTACCATACTGTTTATTCATCATATTACATCTACATTTTCCCTAAGCCAATCATGGCTCTCATTGCTCGGTGAGGGTTCTTACAAAATGTGAGGCCAATACAGCACCAATTTTACCAACAGATGGGATGTTTATTAGCTAGTTTAAGCCATTTCAAAACACACCCAAACCATCAAAAATGGGAGTATCCAACACAGATGTGTGTTGGCCAAATAAGCCTAACAGTTGGTACGGTCCACTGGACAGGCTCAGTCCAGTAGGCATATCAATATATATATAAATCCTATCATGTATCTAGGTAAAACCCTCCCGTATGTGATGTCACTTCATGGTCCATTTCTGTAATTGTTATCCAACGTCTGACTCAAACTTTGTCCTGATTGGAGACTAACTTCCTTTCTGCTGGAGTCCCAGAGCTCTGGCGTCTGTTCTGGTCTGTTTACGTACGTAACACCTGACCCTTCCAGGTTTCCGCGGCGACGCGAGTCACACCACCTCCGAGGAATCCCTGCAGTACTTGTGTCCGTCGTCCAGAGCCGTCAGTCGCTCCACGGTGCCCGCGTCCAGAGAGAAGTCAAACAGCGCCATGTTCTCCTGGATCCTGGTAGGGTTGGAAGACTTGGGCAGCACTGGGACCCCCTGCTGCACGGCCCATCGTAGCAACACCTGGGGGGGGGGGGGGGGGGTTACCGCCATGCGTACATAAGTGTCTTGTGTCTTCACTGTATGATCTCAAACTATCAAGACGCCAGGTTTTGCGTACTCACTGACATATAGTCTTTGTATGGCTTCACTGTTGGCAGCCAATCCTTTTATCAAGAAACCTTATCCTGCAGTCAGGGGGGCATGTGTCTGTGTGTGTACCTGTGCAGGTGTGTGTGTCTTTACCTGTGCAGGTGTGCGCTCACAGCCCTTTGCCACCTCCATAACGACGGGGTGTTTGACCAGCTCTCCTTTCCCCAAGGAGGAGTAGGCCTGGAAACACACACCCTGCTCCTCACACACCCGCCTCAGCTCCGTCTGGCACAGACGGGGATGGAACTCTGTCTGCACACACACACACACACACACACACACACACACACACACACACACACACACACACACACACACACACACACACACACACACACACACACACACACACACACACACACACACACACACACACACACGAGCCCCATTTTGAAACTATTATGGCCTTCAAGACTTATTGAGGGCCAGGAAGCTACATGCTACTTAGCTGTAGCATGCTATTGTAATCACGTGTGTACTGCAAGCCATCGTCAATATTTGCAAAGTCCTTCATTTACCCCCACTTGTAGAGCAGTAACATTTATGTTCATTAATAATATGTCAATGTATAATATGTCGATGGTCAGGTATAATAGGGGATCATCAGGGTGGTCAATCCCCCATGTCAGCTAACCTGTAGACCACCTTGGTCAAGATGCCCCCTATCCACTTCTGTACTTCACTCAGGAGGTCCAAATCCCAGCTAAACGCCTAACGACCACACGGTAAATATTGTCTTTAGATCAACGCGCACTGTTTCCCCCCTCAGGTGTGATAGCTCGTCGGTCTGTCGTACCTGCAGCAGGGCCGGGGGGGTTTTGCAGCTCTGCAGCAGCGTCTTCATGTGCGCCGGCGTGTAGTTGGACACCCCGATGGCCCGCAGCTTGCCCTGCTCGTGCAGCTCCTCCAGCGCCACCCAGCTCCCAGCGCGGTTACCTGCACAGGTGAGAGTCCCCACCCGCTCCACTGAGTGACTCCAGGGCTAAGATCAGCGGGGGGGGGGGGGCTACGGCCAGGGGGCTTGACTCCCAGTGGGAAGGTCACAGGTTCACCTCAACGTCCACACGTCACCTGTGGGCATCCTTGAGCTACATGCCCTCTGACCCCTACCGCCTCCTTAATGACCTCTGAGTGGACTGTAGGGCCCTTTAGACGTCTGCTGAACGACTAGGGTATCTGCAGGTTTCAGCAAGTCAAATTTAAGACTTTCTAAGACCTTTTTAATACCACCTTGAATGAAATTTAAGACCTAAAACACGCGATGGTGGGGGTTGGCAACAGACGCGAGCCAACTTCGGAAACGGACGTCTTCCAGCCAACTGTCCTTGAATTTGCAACTACCCATTGTCGCAGACTTGCTAGCAAGCACGCAGATAATCATTTAAATATGCAGCTAGCAAGAAAGAAGCCTCTCCACATGTCCTTCCTGAAAAGTCGCACAAGAAAAATAAAAAAATAAATAGTGCTGCCCCGACAAATTTAAGACCTTGAGTTACAGTATTTAAGACCAGCATATGACATTTGTAACTAATCTAAGAATTATTAAGGCCTTAAATTTAGAAACATGAATTTAAGACTTTAAGACTTTTTAAGGATGCGCAGACACCCTGGACTTAACACTCAAATAAACCTCAGTTGAGTTAAGATTGTAAGAGGGTGGGATTCAGAGTAGAAAAGAAAGAAGCACATTCCCATTTGTAGCCTTTGCTTGCATTATTTGGGATTAAGTGTTCTGTGAAAATGTTGCCTGTGAATCACATGGAAACAGTCTGCAGTTGGAACTAGAATGGCTTTAGTTTTGCACACGTTTTGATTTCATTCAACAACGAGAAAAGGTGTCAAAAATATCTACAATAAAAGATGATATACACTGTACAATCATGTATTAATTATACATTTGGAAGCACATTCAAAGTGTTTTTCTTCCACTATCAAGTCTTTCTATTTGTACATCCCTCCCCATCCTGTTCACCTTGGTTACAGGGGTCGCCCACAGCCAAATCCCGGGTCCCGGGCCAGTGGATCAGGTACAGGTCGATGTAGTCCATGCCCAGCTCCGACACACTGTGGAGGGCTGCCTCCATGGCCCTCTCTCCCTGGTCCTTGGGTCCTAGCTTGCTATGGAATTTAAGGGAATCCAGAATACATCGACAAAGCCCAACACTTTATATTTGTTATGCTTTTGCTGTTAAAACTCTCCTCACCTCCCTATCCCTCTTTCTGTAAACAAATATGTATGGTTATAAATGTTTAGTTATTCGTTTTGTTGATATTTGATGCTCTAGTATCTTCTTGTGTCTTTTGAGTTTATAAATGAACTATTATCATTGTATTCTTTATGTTATTCTTATTATAAATAGCGTAATATAAATATGAAGTCGGTCTCCCTACCTAGTGATGAAGATTTCCTCTCTAGATAGCCCATGCTTGGGCAGCAGTTCCCGTAGAGCTCGGCCGAGCTCCGCTTCGTTGCCGTAAACAGCCGCCGTGTCGAAGGCCCGGTACCCGGCTTGTAGAGCAGCGTCGACGGCTATGTAGACCTCTCCGCTTTCACACAAATTGTATGTCCCGAAGCCGACCAGGGGCATCGAAACCCCGGTGTTTAGAACCACAGAGGAGGTGGACGACATCTCAATGGATTGTGGGTTGCTTATTCTTCGTTGGATTAGACCTATAGAATTATACAGACGTATCAAATAAGTTGTTCAACAAATTGGGATACTCAACTGACGTAATTCAAACTTTTTAATTATTAATTGATGAATAAATGTCACAAACCTTGCAGGCTTCAAGGCGTTTAGCCCGTGCAGTAATCAACGGTACAGTTTTAAAATGTTCAATGTAAGATTCGTTGGCTAAATATCTGATGATGGTATGAAAAGAAACATGAACGCCCCCCCACGTGGGTAGGCTGAGTAGTCAGTCACGTGATATTGTCCAACAGCTGTCCTCATCAGACCTGCCCTCAGCGATCCGAAGGCTTGCTGGTTAAGTCGAGTTTGTCGCCCTCTGTCGGCAGCGGAGACCTGGTATAGCTCATGACGTTCACTGATCGCGGATTCAAGGGGAAACTCTTCAGCAAAAAACGGCGGTTCGGTTCTGGGAATTATTATGACCGAATTGATGTTTAATATGTTTCTTAAAAACATAGCCAACATATTACATACTTTCTTCCTTATAATAACTCGTATTTAATTAATTTATCCGGATAAATGAGTACTGAAATGATATTTAGCGAGAAAACGAGCCTAATATTGACTATACTGTCCTTAGTTACAGGCAGTATATACTTATGGTGCGTTCACATCACTGGAAAGCACCTTTTCATCTCTCCTTGACCCGATGACGTGTTCCACAAAGGTTAAGGAAAGAAGGCTTAAAGGTTAGGAGGTTTGACTATTCGTAGAGGCCCTAGGTCCATGCGTTTAACCCTTGGTCCACAACACCTTTTTCTTCGACTATTGGACTTCGACTAAAGGTTAAACGTCGGGGCAGACACGCCCACTCTGAGTTTACCGGTACACACGACACGCCCCCTTATGCACTGCAGCGAAGCTGTTGGAAAATATCACGTGACGTAGCAGTCAGCTGACCCACGTGGAAGCGATGATGTTTCTAGTGCCGTGTAATTTTTTTAGACCATAATCAGATATTTAGCAAACGAATCTTACGCTCAAGCTTTTAAAACTGCAACGTTGATTACTGCCCGGTGTAAACGACTTGAAGGCTGCATTCCCCAATGGTTTGTGGGATTTATCAATTAATAATTCAAAGTTTACGTACACAGTTCAATATCACAATTAATTAAACAACTTATTTGATGCTGTATAATTCTATAGGTCTGATCAAACGAGGAAGAAGCAACTCACAAGAAATCGTGATGTCGTCCACCTCCTCTGTGGTTCTAAACACCGGGGTTTCGATGCCCCTGGTTGGCTTCGGGACCTACAAGTTGTGTGGAAGCGAGGAGGTCTACATAGCCGTCGACGCTGCTCTGCAAGCCGGGTACCGGGCCTTCGACACGGCGGCTGTTTACCGCAACGAGGCGGACCTCGGTCGAGCTCTACGTGATCTCCTGCCAAAGCACGGGTTGACCAGAGAGGACATCTTCATCACTAGGTATGGAGACCGACTTCATATTTATATTACGTTCTATATAATAAGAATAACAATAATTTGAGGAATATAAAGAATTCAATGATAATAGTTCATTTATAAACACTCAAGAGTAGACGCAATAAAATACAAGAGCATAGAATAATTACAAATTACAGAACTAATAACTAAACATTTATAACCATACTGATTTGTTTACAGAAAGAGGGATAGGGAGAAGCGGAGGGTTTAACAGTAAAAGCATCCAAAAATATTAAGTGTTGGGCTTTGTCAATTTATTCTCGTATCCCTTCACATCCACAGCAAGCTAGGACCCAAGGACCAGGGAGAGAGGGCCATGGAGGCAGCCCTCTACAGTGTGTCGGAGCTGGGCATGGACTACATCGACCTCTACCTGATCCACTGGCCCGGGACCCAGGGTGTGGCCGTGGGCGACCCCTGTAACCAAGGTGAACAGGATGGGGAGGGATGTACAAATGGAGACTCATTTGTGGAAATGAAACCGTTGAATGTGCTTCCAAATATATAACCAACATACGGTTCAAGTATGTATAGTGTATATAATCTCTCTATGTAGATTTCAAATGTATCGTTTTAAAATTTTTGACACCTTTGACACCAAAAGATCAAATGTGTGCAAAAATTAAAGCCATTTTAGTTACATCTGCAGCCTTATTACATGTGATTCACCGGCATCATTTTCACCGAACCCAAGATAATCCAAGCAAAGAAAACCACTGGGAATGTGCTTCTTTCTTTTCTTCTCTGAATCCCACCCTCTCTTACAGTCTTAACTCAACTGAGGTTTATTTGAGTGTTAAGTCGTTCAGCCGACGTCTAAAGGGCCCCACAGTCCACTCAGAGGTCATTAAGGAGGCGGTAGGGGTCAGAGGGCATGTAGCTCAAGGATGCCCACAGGTGACGTGTGGACGTTGAGGTCTGAACCTGTGACCTTCCCACTGGGAGCCAAGCCCCCTGGCCGTAGCCCCCCCCCCCCCCGCTGATCTTAGACCTGGAGTCACTCAGTGGAGTGGGTGGGGACTCTCACCTGTGCAGGTAACCGCGCTGGGAGCTGGGTGGCGCTGGAGGAGCTGCACGCGCAGGGCAAGCTGCGGGCCATCGGGGTGTCCAACTACACGCCGGCGCACATGAAGACGCTGCTGCAGAGCTGCAGGACCCCCCCGGCCCTGCTGCAGGTACGACAGACCCACGCGCTATCACACCTGAGGGGGGAAACAGTGCGCGGTGATCTAAAGACAATGTTTACCATGTGGTCGTTAGGCCACACGGTAGTACAGAAGTACAGAAGGGGGTAGGGGGCATCTTGACCAAGGTGGTCTACAGGTTTGGCTGCAGACATGGGGGATTGAACAAAGAACCTTTTGGCAGTTTGGATCACTATGAACATTACACTATACTCGCCCAGACATATAACACATTTACATATTGGTTATGAACATAAATGTTAATGCTCTACAAGTGGGGGTAAATGCAGGACTGTGCTAATATTGACGATGGCTTGCAACACACACAAGATGACAATAGCATGCTACAGCTAAGGAGCATGTAGCTTTCTTGAGATAAGTCTTGAGGGCCATAATTGATTCACAATGTGGGTTCAATATTTAAAAGTTTTGTGTGTTTGTGCGAAGGTCGAGTTCCATCCCCGTCTGTGTCAGACGGAGCTGAGGCGGGTGTGTGAGGAGCAGGGTGTGTGTTTCCAGGCCTACTCCTCCTTGGGGAAAGGAGAGCTGGTCAAACACCCCGTCGTTATGGAGGTGGCAAAGGGCTGCGAGCGCACACCTGCACAGGTACGGACACGCACACCTGCACAGGTACGGACACACACACACCTGCACAGGTACACAAACTGTGGCATCCTGCTCTGCTCCCTCCCGCCACGAGCCACATGGCTGAGAGAGCCCCGAATGAGTGGAGGAGCAGGCTATTTAAGCCCTGCTTCTCCACCTGTTCCTCAGGTGCTCTGCATCTCCTTAATTGGCAACGGCCGGGTTGCCACATCACTCTCTTGCCCTGCTCAGGTGTGCACATGCACGCACGCCAACACCTGACTGCAGGATAAGGTTTCCTGATTAAAAGGATTGGCTGCCAACAGTGAAGCAATACAAAGACCTCACAGTGAATATGCAGAACCTGGAGTCTTGATAGTTTGAGATCATACAGTGAAGACACAACACTTATGTACGCATGGCGGTAACCCCCCCCCCCCCCCCCCCTCCAGGTGTTGCTACGATGGGCCGTGCAGCAGGGGGTCCCGGTGCTGCCCAAGTCTTCCAACCCTACCAGGATCCAGGAGAACATGGAGCTGTTTGACTTCTCGCTGGACGCGGGCACCGTGGAGCGTCTGACGGCTCTGGACGACAAACACAAGTACTGCTGGGATCCCTCGGAGGTGGCGTGACTCACGTCGCCACGGAGACCAAGAAGGGTCAGGTGTTACCTACGTAAACAGATCAGAACAGACACCAGAGCTCTGCGGCCTCAGTTTGAGGAAGACGGCGGAGACGGACAGGTCCGATAGCGTGGCGTCGGATAACAATTACTGCAACGTGGCATGTGGTGATGTCACACGCAGGAGTGTCTCAGGGTCAATGTAGATGTAATATGAATAAACAGTATGGTGGTGTTGTTTACGTTTCGTTACATTGGGTCGTTTGTCTATTTAACATTGGTTCTTAAACTATAATCCTTCTTCCACGAAAGTCTACTACAAACAACTTGAAACACTCCAGAAGAGTTGTTTGGACGTAAATAAGCGAATGACAGTGTTAACTTATTTACCAGTACTATGTTCATTTTTACTTTTAATCTAAGTACGCCTTCATCTATTGACATTTTAGAATATATAACACCCACTAGCAAAAGAGGAAACTGAAAATGAGCTTAAAACGAATCATAAAATTCTTTATTGTTTACGACAGAACTACCAGCATTGACACTGGGGTATATCAAATACATTTACAAAAGTCATAGAAAAGATAAAAAATAACCAAAAAAGAAAAATATTAAAGAGCCCCCTTCCCCCAAAACAAAGGCCCCGGATTCAAGTAATACCAAAATTATGGTTGCAAAGCTAGCTAGCAGGTTGTTCAGGGACCCATGTGTGAGTGCCATGGTGGAACGTAATACATCATACATCACTGAACAAGTTTAGTGTGTGTGTGTGTGTGTGTGTGTGTGAGACAGTCAGCCATAGGAGCTTAAGGTGATCGGGGTCAAATGTGAAGGCGCTTGACCCGAGTGCGTTGCGCAGAGAGCACAGAAAGCTTTGGGATTCACAGTCGACCTTCCGGTGACCGGCGGTCAGGTAAGGAAAAGGGGCTTCTCCGTTCTGGGCTGGTCTGTTTGTACGTGGCTTACATTGTATCCTCTCTAGCCCTAGCTTCTCTGCAGCTGAAAGACACTTTTTCTTGTTAAAAACACATTGACATCTTAAGCAATTTGTTCTGGAAAACCCAACTGCTAGCGAGGGGGGGGGGGGGGGGGGGTTGCGCAACAGCAAGCAACCAAAATCACAGAATAAGTGGGGAGGAAGAGAATAAGACAGCAAATAAATGGAACAATATTTCTCACCATCATCGTCACCAATAATCACATTTAAGTTAATAACAGTGATATAAAACCTGTACATTTAATCAAGCCACAATTTTAGATGATTCATAGATAGAAAAGGCTTTACTTTCAAAGGTAGTACCCTGAATTTAAATAAAAACGAGCGTCTATAGTGGTCTACATTAACCATTGTAATAGGCTGAATATTGTCACCGAGAGAGAACGTGTGTCTCAGAGCAAATGTAAAACAGTAGTCCAGGTCTTTGTGGTATTACTCGGAAGGCTTTGTGAGAAAAATCTCATTGAAAACAAACCATGTTTAAAGAAAATAACAATTTGTTCTGCATACACTCAGATTTATCAAAGTTAATGTTTACTCTGATTAGACTTTGAAAAAGTGGTTCCATTCTGCGAGCTATGGTGCCATTTCATAAAAATTAGACTACACTCAAAATTGGTCTGTCGTTTGTTAAAAATACCAAATCATCCAAATGGTTATGCTTTTATATTCAATAAATGTCATTTTTTTCATGCGGATCTATTTAAAAAAACCCAACCAGTCGTTGATATTTAAGTACTGTATCAAGACTTTGGGAATTAAAAAAACTGGGCAAATGCCGCTTTAGGTCGATACAAAACACAATTTTTAACTGATTTTCACAGGGTTTGAAAATCCCCAACTGCATGACTTTTTTAATGATTTTATTAAAAAGCAGAAACTTGAATAACTTGATCATCCATCTCTCGCACGCCCCTGGCCCTCGACTTCTACCGTAGAAGTGGTTGGACTTGTTTCCCTCTCTCCGAAAATCACATCACCAGTTCATTCTTGTCTTCCTCTTTCGATTGTACACTGCCTATTGCTCGTTTGGCAGAATGGGTAAAATATACACCCATGTTAAATCCCTGCCTTCTATAACAATATCAACATCCTATGTACACGATATTTCTTTATTTGTTTTATAGCGACTCAAGTCTTTCTTTGTGTGGTTGCCGGAGGCATTGGCGAGACAGATCTGCGGCGCTGGATGCTTGTGCTTCTATGCCTGCCAGTCGTCCGATAAACTCTTAACCCTGAAGTAGTATTAGTGCCGTAGGAAAAGAAATCACAAGTTAAGCCCGAGTAGTGATTGTCCTTGTCGAGATTGTTTGTTTTTTAAACTAAACTAGAGAGATAAAAAGGCATTTTATGATAGTCTTATATATATATATTTTTTTTTTGCAAAACACATTGAGATTGTGTTGCCAATAAAACTAGGAAACTTTAAGAGACACCACTTTGGTCATAAAATCTCCTTTCAACTGATTGCAGTTAGAATGTTAAGGGGGTATACGTTCTACTTTAAAGGAAAGATATAATATAGCTACAGTGGATGCCTATTTGGGTATTTTTTAAATTAAGGGGGATTATGGTCAGCCAGTTTTTCATTGTAAATTCCTCAAATGTATCTCAGCCACAGTTGATACAAACCCCTTTATGTAGCTTGCTAATAACAGGCGATTTAACAGTTTGCGGGAAGGATTGACAAAAACATGATGATGGATGCTAAATTCTACATCAGTGATGTAGTTAGTGAACTAGTATCGAGTCCTGACAACGCAGACAGATACAAGGAAACGCCTCTCGAACTTGTATGTTCTGGACGGCCAGCCTACTCTACTGTTTCACCCCCACCAAAAAAATACACCAAATTATTTCCATTTCTAAAAACATCGGTGCAGATTCCGTTTTTTTGACTCCCATCGGACCGTCAGACCTCTTCCTCACCCCCCCCCTCCCAATAAAAAAAAAAGAAAAATCTCCATCCAACCATCCATGTAACCCACCCACCCCCAGCTCTCGCCTCCCCCTACTCGGTGCGGTTACTCTGGTTCTCCGGGTGATGGGCGCTGTTCTCCACCTCCGTCTCCTGGTGGCTGAAGAGGTTGCTCCACCAGCTGCGGGAGAGCCACATCTGTCCGGCCGACCCTGCGCTCTTCACCTTCCGCATCTCCTGCAGGGTGGGTTGTGGGGCGGATGAACACCGGTACATGTCAACACAACGGTCGTTTCCCTTACGTTCATACATGCTATTTGCTGGAGGCTCCCC
This sequence comes from Gadus morhua, assembly GCF_902167405.1. Lineage (NCBI taxonomy): Eukaryota > Metazoa > Chordata > Actinopteri > Gadiformes > Gadidae > Gadus > Gadus morhua. The sequence goes on from NC_044064.1 coordinate 10,312,183, forward strand.
AATCCCCAGAGTCCACAGTCTAATTGGAAGGCATTCCTCTGGTAAGATATCCAACCCCTACCCCCTTCATGACCTGCATCTGAATGAATTGACTGTAAGAGGCTTTGGAGTGAAGTTCAGGCCTGGTGGACGAATTTATAGAAACCATATTATTAGGGAAGGTGTATCAGGGTAGTGAGTGTATGTAGCGGCTTGAGTGTTCCATAGCCCTATCCTCCTTCTGTCCAACCATCCCTCCATTCCTCCCCCATGATCCTCCCGTCATCGTCCTATCCCTCTTTCCGGCCAGCTACCATCGCCCTCCCTGCATCCATCCTCCCCTTCCCTGCTGCGTCTTCTCACCCCTTTGTCCAGCCAGCTGTCGAACTCGTCACTCATCCTCCGGAGCTGCCGGCCGTACTTCTTGGCCGCCCAGAGGGCTGCCGGAGCGGACTGCGAGCGACTCCGGAACGGGGTGCCGTCCCCGGACCCCACGTCCTCCCCTTCCCCGGCCCGGAACTCCTGGTCCACGTAGGACACATGGGACTCTGAGTTCCCCCGAGTACGACCGCCCCCTAAGAGGACTAGCAGAGAGGGGGGGGGGGGGGGGGGGGGGGGGGAGAGAGAGAGAGAGAGAGAGAGAGAGAGAGAGAGAGAGAGAGAGAGAGAGACGGAGACGGAGAGGGAGAGAGAGAATGCCATGTTACCTTCAAGACAACGTTCCTCAAACCGACTTCAGAGAGAGACAATACAAATGTCAGAAGGATGAAACATATTCAACATATCATTCTCTATCTTTAAAGACGAGGATGAAGCCAGCAACAAAAGAAGGTTGAAGGAAATGGAGCAATCCAGAACTTGAGAACTGTATTAAATCGACCAACTTAGACTTCTCCATTTATGGAGTCTTTACCTGGGGGTCTCATGGCAGGGTGCCAGTTGGGTACCTGAAGTGGAAATTCTCGCCCCTCTAACTCATCAGAGGTCTCGGATTCGTCGTCTGATATGGAAAACGATGCGGCCATCGTGACATCTGAAAACAAATGTATACCTTAGGAGGGGTATCAATAACAAGATCTCTACCTTCAAAACAAGTCACCCCTTTTCCGATCCACACACATACACACAGAGCCTGGAATCCACCTGCCTTTATGCATTATATCCCCTCAATCCAATAACAAATGAATCCAGACAAAGTCGCAGGGGTCAACTTAAATGTTGAATCCGGGTGAGAAAGGTCAAAAAGCAACACGAGAGGAACACGAGAGGAATGGTTCAAATACGCCAGGAGACAACTCAGAACAAACCCGAGACTACCGTAAACACGATGTAGGTGCGCTATCTCCTCCGGTCCGCCGGTACAAAGGTGGGACAACCGGTGAGATAACCGGTTTGTGATGAGATAGATGAGACTTAGATCGGATCCCTTTACACACCCGCCCTTTCGTAGGGGTCCCGTTCGTTTAGCGAAGCCGAAAAGGGTGTGTTGTGTTGTTGTTGACTAAAGGGAGGACAAAGAAGTCCACCCGGGGAGGGTGCTGCTGTTGCGGGGTAGTTTAAAGGACGCGGTAGTCCAATGTAAAATTATTTCACTCACCCGCAGTCTTTATTGTGCTTTCCCTGTCCCCAAAAGTGGCAATGTTGTGGTCCGAGTTGACCGTGGTTGTTGTTTTTGTGGTGTCTTCAGTCGTCTTGCTTTTCGGACGGTTCCCTCACCGTACAGTGGACGACAGTCTGTCGACCAATTGCGACGCCTTCCGCTCCCCGACGCGTCGACGTCACTGTTGCGAGCGAGGAAAGCGATTCGGCGTCGTAATACCTGTGGTTTAGCGCCGTGACATTTGTCGCTGCGCTGCACCACAGGTATTACGACGCCGAATCAGGAATTACGACACCGCTAAAAGCTATCCTACCCAAAAGAAGAAGTCACACACACACACACACACACACACACACACACACACACACACACACACACACACACACACACACACACACACACACACACACACACACACACACACACACACACAGACACACACACACACACACACACACACACACACAGTATTAATAATGCATTACTTCATCCTAAAGACTGTTACGATTTAAGCATTTTGGATCATACAATATATTTTAGTAAAGATAATCATAATAGATTCGATTAGGTGATATTGCTGGAGTGTACATCCCAACCGTCACAAATATATCGTACTTGAATATCAGGCCGTGCCACTCTATACTAAAAATAGAGAGCTAAAATATCAAGGATATAACACACCTTGTGTGAGAATCTACTCTTTTGTAATGCCAATTTGAGTTCACTGCTTCTATGGAGGCTACAGGAATCTAATCAGATTATGGGTATTTGGTAACTGAATATAGTGTTCATTCGTTTAAGCCACTTTAATGTGTGTAATTGTTTACTCTGCGTTAAAATGCCTTTAGTTAAATAATGACGGCGAAAAGAAGACGAGGCATTATAAATTGTCCGTTGATTCTTTAATACGACCACCGGGTGGCGCCATTGCTCTTCTATAACTTTCCTTCTACGCCACATGTAAAGAACAACAGACAAAAATAAATAAGTAATGATGTATTTATTTTTCTTTATTTTATGTAATAAAAGTTATTTAAACTGAAACCAAGATAAACACGTATTAATACTCTATGACATCAAATCTGAGCTTATAAGGCCAAAGCCTATAGTGCCCAAAACTACTCTATTGATTTTTATAATGGCTATTTAGTAATTTACTCGACACGGATACGTCGTAAGCGACCTACAGTTAATACAGGTACGTATTATCAAGGAACAGGTAGGGTGGCATCTTGCATAAGGATGCCTGCAGACATTGGGGATCGAACCAAGAACCTTTGGGCTGGAAGTCGAACAACCTTACCCCTTCACAGCCAGTCTATTAAAGCCCATGTGGTACAGTCTAGGCTTGTAATCATATAGTGAAGTACTACTATGAGGAATATTGGACGATAGAAAATAGGATAATGACCAGACATCATGGGTTTGCTTTGGACCTTCTCCTGCCTACTTAAGTAGATGTTCTCTGAGCTCTCCACCTCCATCATCATAAAAACAGCCTCTCCACTTATTTTCTCTCTACCTCTCCTACTCTCTCTCTTGCTCTTCACTACTATCTCTCTCTCTCTCTCTCTCCCTCTCCTACTCTCTTTCTCTCGCTCTTCACTACTATCTCTCTCTCTCTCTCCCTCTCCTACTCTCTCTCTCTCTCTCACTCTTCACTACTATCTCTCTCTCTCGCGGAGGAGGAGGTGGAGGAGCTGGTGTAAACTAACCTTGAACCGACCATGCAGCGATGGTCATGGAGTCAGACTGAGGAGCTCAACACTGCCTCATACCTAGTGGTCAGATCAGCCGACGCCTTAGCCCAATGGACTTACAGTAAATTCAGCTACATGTAATTAAAGGTCCCACGACATTCCACCAGGTGTGGTGTGATTAGCCAAAATCTGTCTGTTTTGACATCAAAGGTGGGCGTGTCCACCTAGATATTTGCAGAATCGATCAGTCTACAAGCCTACCCAGTGGACTGTAAGCCAAGGTTGCTCATCTATCCATCAAACATCTAGGTGGACACGCCCACCTGTGATATTCACAACGGCTTGTAACGGCTAATCACACCACATCAGGTGGCACAATTCATGGAAGAATCGTTTTTTCAAGGTGATCATTTCAGTGTAAACACTCTGGATTCATAGCATCTCTGGTCACTAGCCGCTTAGCAACTCTGGTCACTAGCAGCTTAGCATCTCTGGTCGCTAGCTGCCTAGCATCTCTGGTCACTAGCTGCTTAGCATCTCTGGTCGCTAGGCGCTTAGCATCTCGGTCACTAGCAGCTTAGCATCTCTGGTCGCTAGCAGCTTAGCATCTGTGGTCACTAGCAGTTTAGCATCTCTGGTCGCTAGCCGCTTAGCATCTCTGGTCGCTTGCCAATTAGCATCTCTGGTCGCTAGCAGCTTAGCATGGCCCTGTACAGCAGGCTACCAAAGTTGAGCACCAGCACAGGAACCAAACGCACGTGCGGTTTGGCTTGTGCCCCCGGCGATTGCAAGCGCGGCTCGGTTCTTGCGCTTCACCGTCTGATGACTGCTGAACTCTACCATTTATTCTATTCCTGAGCCGCGTACAAAGTTATAGCCGGCTCTAAGGGCTACAAACGTTGATTTGTCAAACTCCTGTTCGGGGCAGCCAGTACGACATGTACAGTACGCACGCGACACGGCCGCCCGCCGCAACGAGGAGTCATCCCAAAGAGCCGTACAATTAGTGTGTATTTTTACCAGCGTGCCCGCCCTGCCCTGGCCAGCTCCAGCCCCCCCGTGTCTCCACCCCTGCATCTGGGGGCTATTTTAGGAAGTGGAGGAGGAGGAGGAGGAGGAGGAGGGGGAAAAGGAGGAAGAGGAGGAGGCGTGCATGCTCTCCCACACTGTCTCCCAACTGCCACTTTGTGTGTGTGTATGTGTGTGTTTGTGTGTGTTTGTGTGTTGGTGCTTACAGCGAAAGAGAGATTGAGAGTGCGAGATGGATAGAGAGAGAGAGCTATGTTTGTCTGTGTATCTAATGTACTGTTTGGAGAACATTGCAGCAGCACTATTTTACATTAAAGTCGAAGTGTTCCTTCCCCTCATTACAGGACACTGCCCTGCGTGTGTCACTGTTGTTCCTCTCTCTCTCTCTCTCTCTCTCTCTCTCTCT
>NC_044064.1:10316996-10321996 GCF_902167405.1 Gadus morhua
CTCTCTCTCTCTCTCTCTCTCTCTCTCTCTCTCTCTCTCTCTCTCTCTCTCTCTCTCTCTCTCTCTCTCTCTCTCTCTCTCTCTCTCTCTCTCTCTCTCTCTCTCTCTCTCTCTCTCTCTATCCCTTCCTCTCTTTATCCCGTCCTCTCCCTATGGCCCCGTCCTCTTTCTTCCTCCCTCTACATCTTTCTCTCCGTCCCTTATTTTCCTCCCCTTTTTGCTGACTATGGATGGGTGGAAAAGGGAGGAGGAGAAGAGGAAGAACATTATGAAGACATCACATTTCAGCCATTAAAACAAGAGGAAGCAGAAAACAAATAGAGCGGGAAGAGAGAGGGACAGAAGCCAGGGGATGACGCTCACCAAGTAGGGATCATGGGAGAGAGAGGGGGGGGAGAGAGAACGGGATGCAAGGAGAAGCAAGGGAGAGGTATATTGAGTGAGAGGAAGGGAAAGAGGCAGGGAGGGAGAGTTGAAGGGAGGGGGGGGGAGAAAGAGAGGAGGGAGAATTGGAGGGAGGGGGAGAGAAAGAGAGGGAGAGGGAGAGAATGAGGGATGGAGGAAGGGATGAGAGTGAGGGAAGGAGAAGGCCATAAGAGTGATAAAATGGAAGGGAGGCAAGGAAAGAGAACGAGAGTGAGGTAGGAGGAGAGGGAAGAAGGAGTGAAAGAGAGAGAGGGATGGAGAGAGAGAGAGCGAGGGAGCCGAGGTTGAGATCTAAGGCGAGAGAACGCTATATACACAGCGAGCGGCAGAGTCTAAAGCAGAGACTACGTTACATGGCCGCTGCAGTTTTCCAGTCTCCAGCGTGGAAAGGTCCTCATCCACATTAAGACTGTCCCGGCTGGCTGGAGGCCTCTCATCAGCCTGTCTAAATACATACACTCATGCCTTCTTGCCTCCTCCCTCTCCCCCCTCTCTCCCCCCCCCCCCCCCCCCCTCTCCTTTTATGTGCGCAGGGCCACTCCCCGGCTGTGCCAGGCTGGGCGGGGCCCGCGGCCTCCCTGATTACAACGCTGTGGCCGTGTTTTTGCCCAACCCGTCCCAAGACCAACTCCATGGCCACCGCAGGGTCCGAGGGAACACCCTCGAACACCGCCTTCAAAGTTTTCCATGAAGGCACGCACACGCACACGCGCATGCATGTTTCGCAGGCAAATGCACACGCGGAGCTCCCCCAGCTGTTCAAACAGCCCTAAATATAGTGCATTCTCTATCAAACATGTTCTATCTTACTCTATCTTCTATCTTTCTCTTACACGCACACACACACACACTCAAACACGCACGCACACACACACACACACACACACACACAAAAACGCACATCACACACACGCTCAGGCACGCACACATGAACACATGGACACAAACTCACTAACTCACTCACTCACTCACTCACGCACACAAACAAACACGCACACACACATACGCACACACACACACACACAGGTTACAATTACAGCAGGTTACACACCCCTGCCCTGCCCATTCCATCCCCTCTAATATTGCAGTGTGGTCAGTGGGTTTATTTTCATGTGGTGTGTGTGGTGTGTGTGTGTGTGCGTATTTGTGTGTAAGAGAAAGACACAGAACGTCTGGTTCCTGTACACTAGGTGTATCTGTTTCCTCATCTGTGTGTGTGGTCTGCAGATGCCCATGCATGTTGTCCACATTTAAACGTCAGGGCGTTCACTAGCGAGTGCTTATAATTATGAAATATCTAATGACAGACACAGAGAGCCTGCAGTCTCCCAGCCATAGGATGACTTTATGACTTTTATTTATTTTTTTGCTCTTAACATTGTTTCTCTGAGAAAACACACTTTGAAAAACGGCCATGGAAGCCAGAATCCCGATACAAATCGAGTTAGAGGGCTTTTGGAACGAGGCGGGCATTAGACATGTCTCTCCTCCCTGCTCTCCTCTTCTTCTCTCCGTTTTAAGCCTACATCTATGTTGGGATAGCTAGGATATCTCTCACATGGAGGCCGACAGGGAGACGGTGGACAGTAGAGAATAAGCCCAGCGCCTTTCAGTTGCGAGTGAAACTCCCTAGCCACGGCTCTGCCCTGCCTCCCTTCGTGTTTTTCACAACGATTTTCCATCTTTCCCTCCCCTCCTTTCTTTCTTCTTTCATTGGATTTCTCTCTCTCACTCACACACACACACACACACACACACACACACACACACACACACACACACACACACACACACACACACACACACACACACACACACACACACACACACACACACACCCTCCCCCCTGTTGTAAAAACCGTCTTGTCTGATCTTTGTTTGTTCCTGCTAGGAATCCATTGTCTCTCTGCCACCATATCTCCCTCTCCCTCCATTCTTCCCTAGCCCAGATTCTCTCGTCTCTCCACACCTCCACCATTCATCATCGTTCTTATTCCTCCCTTAATCTCGCTCCATGACTCCAGGCCTGGACTTTGACTTTTTCCTACATCTCCACTACCCCCCCCACCCCCACCCCAACCGTCTGTATCAGTTTACTCCTCCTTTCCTTTCATCCACCTCTTCTATTTATTAATTTTCAAGATTGGTTTATTATCTCTCTCCCCCCTCGCCTCCTAATCCCCCGTTCCCCGGAGTCTCCCTCTCTCTCCCTCGCCTTTCTGGGTTGCTTGCTGAACTAGTTTACGTTGCTGCCGGTTAGCCAGTTAGCTGGAGGCGTCCGGAGCCCTTGTTTAGTCGATGCTTCCATGTCGTGGAGGCTTAGCCACTAGATTCACACAAAATGCCTGGAACTGGAGCAGGTCAGGGCCTATTCGATGCCGTTTTTAGCTAGACCATAGCTAAGAAGAAGCCTTGATTCGGCCACCATACGCTAGCCGCTAGCTAACCGTTCCATAAGAGGATGTCCTCATTCTGCCATCATACGCTAGCTGCTAGCTAACCCTTTCATGAAGAAGAAGTCTTCATACGGCCATAGTACGTTAGCTGCTAGAAATTCTTGAGCTAGGAACTGACAGGCGAAGGTTCCTGCAAAAATGGCGATGGAAAAAGATTTTTTTCTGGGACTTTTTTTTTCGAAAAGAAATGATGGACAAGGCCATCTGCAATCAAAGGAGAAAAACATCAAACATCAAAACAGAGTGTTTGCACTCTCAAAAGAAAATGACTTGAGTGGGGTAGACTTGTGAGTTGTTTACCTGGTTCTATCTCTATCGTGCTGGTTAGCCAAATAGAAAGTCTTCGATTGCCCAACGGTGTGTGTTTTTTTTTGTGTTTTTTGTGTGTGTGTGTCTGTGTGTGTCTGTGTGTGTGTGTCTTGTTCAGGATTTGGGGTAACGGCCAGGGAATGATTGAAGTTTGAACTTAAAAAGTTTTGCCTCATAGTGGGCACATCCATAACACCATGCAATTTCATGTTAGACAAGCGCTACAACCCCATAATATCCATGAAAAACGTGTTCTATAAAGTACTCTCACTCTGTCTGCCTGGAGCATACAGAGTGAGAACTCTAGTCTCCGATTTGTACCGCCACACAAACAAGAACGACTCAACTCGTATTGTTTCCACAGAGCCAAGCACACAGAGCGTGAAGGTAGCGGTAGGGAACGTATATTCTGCTCCTGTCAAATACGACCCAAATCTTTATCGGGCGCAAAACTCCAAAACATTTCTTGAGGCCCGTCCCAACCTAGCAGTGTGTGTGCCTTTTAGGGTTAGCATGTACTGCCAATGGATGATCTAGGCGATGACAAATGTTTATCTGATTCCCATCAAACTCTGCTTCATCCATTACGGGCACACGAGGGCCAACCGGCCGACGGCACAGTTATAGCCCCGTGATCGATGGAAGTGATTGTGACAATGGCCCGCAGGATCAATTCAAGGAAACTTTGAAGTATTGTAGATATGAAGCTTGGTCGGTCGAGTAATGGGAACACGACCTGAGTCCCACACAGCCGTATCGCCGTAGACATAGAGAGACATGGTGTACTGCGTGAACAATGGTATTGTGAGTGTTCAGTTTACAGTGCACAGACCTGGGTTTGGTCATCTGTCACATGGACTGGGGAAACTGGGACTGCAGTGTGTTTTAAGCGACCCCTTTAAATGTGCTTTTTTATACATAGTATAAGTAATAGTAGTAGTAGTAGTATTAGTAGTTGTACAGTATTTATGCAGTACCTGCATTTGCAACGCTGTGTTTACATCTTCAGAGGTTGCTCAAGGATGCATACAGGCTAGGCTCCAGGGTTCAAACCCAGAAGCAAGCTGTTTATCCCTCCAGCTATCTCGCTACAGGGCCTCTGGGACATGGGTGATTTCCCTATGAAAAGGCTGGTAATGGCTATCCACATCACACCTGGTGGTAAAATGGGGGCCTTTTGAATAAAAGCGTATGATAATCAAGAGCTGTGCTGAGGGAACTGCGTGGTCTGTGCTCTGTAATCCGCTCCCCACCGTGGTCCGCGTGTGAGCGGTTCTTGGACGCGCTCCGAGCCCCAGACAATATTGGCCGGCTTCTTTTTCCCCTTAAGATGTAATCACAGTTGGATTTCTCATAAGTAGGCGAAAAATTTCCACTCTGCGGACCGACAAACGGAACCCAAAAACAAATCACATGGGATGAAGGAAATGTTCATGCGGTGTGTGTGTGTATGTGTGTGTGTGTGTGTGTGTAGGTGTGATTGTGTGCGTGTGTGTGTGCGTGTGTGTGTGTGTGTGTGTGTGTGTGTGTGTGTGTGTGTGTGTGTGTGTGTGTGTGTGTGTGTGTGTGTGTGTGTGTGTGTGTGTGTGTGTGTGTGTGTGTGTTCCGAGACACATGAATCATACTGAAAGGTCAGGGTTGCTTAAGGGTAAAAGGGGGAAAAAGTGATGAATTGCACTTTGGGACCGTTTCATGCAGTGCCTGTGGTAATATTGAACCATGTGTGCTGTGAGAGTGTGTGTGTGTGTGTGTGTGTGTGTGTGTGTGTGTGTGTGTGTGTGTGTGTTTGCATGCCGGTTTGTCTGTGTT
>NC_044064.1:10326996-10339496 GCF_902167405.1 Gadus morhua
CACACACACACACACACACACACACACACACACACACACACACACACACACACACACACACACACACACACACACACACACACACACGTGCACACACAGTCACACTCACACACACAGACACACACATGGACGTATGCACAGTGGGGGATGGGGTAAGCGGGAATCCAGAAGGCTTTGATGCTGAGCACAGAGGATGACAAGAAGCAGAGTTGGAAGAAGGAAGAACCACAGTAATGGAGGATGGACGTATCCCATGCACTGGGCCACTGAAACAGTTAATAACCAGTCACAGATGGACACTTTGCTCAACTCCCCTCCACAATGTGCAGCTTCAGTTGAGATGTCATGACGACCTCTGAAATTAATGTTTGATTTGATTTGATTGATTTGACAAAATGGGACTTGGATGTCAATCCGAAAAATGTACTCACTGTAAGTCGCTTCGGATAAAAATTACTGCTCAATGCCCTAAAATGTACATTCAGGGCCTGAATGTAATGTAAATGTCAATTTGGTTATTTATTTATTGGTTATTTGTGATGTACAAATGCTAAATATGCAGCTAGGGGCTGATTCAGACCAAATCAGATGAGCGGCGAAATCCACTCAACCACAGTTCAACCCTTCATTTGGATGGGGGGGAGTGAGTTTAAGCTGTTGCAGTGGGGGCCGTGGGGGGTGCCCCAAAAACAGTCGTCAGCCTGCGGCGGAAAGTTGAAACAGAATCGACTTTCGGTAACGCAACCTGAAGTCATGCCGCGCTGGCCAATTCCGCAAGCCGGTGATCAGAGCGGACGACGCCCACAGGAAGAAGAACCCTCTACACACCATGTAACGTTAGCATTGTAGCATTCTGCTGTTTGCCAAGCAGCGTGAAGATGGAAGAGAAACTGATGGCCGCCGTGTTGTCCTTTCCAGAGCTGTACGACCCTAGCCTGGCGTAGTCAGACTCAGGGGCCACTCACACTGGGGCCGCGGCCCCGTGCCCGAGCTCATTTGCATACTAAAGTCTAGAACGTTTGGCTAGTGTGACCACGGCATCCGTATTCCAGCACGGAACAGCCCCTTGGCCACGGCACACTTGGGAGAGGTGTGCCGTGGCCAAAGTACAGATGCTAATGAGATGACACGCGCACACGCGCGGATACGCAACGTGAGCTGGATGACGTAGTCCTTGCGCGACCCTTCTTTCTTTATAGGTCCATGCCCTTCTTCCCCACAACAATCATTTTAAACAATGGCGGCAAGCGGTTCACGATTGGGTTTACGTTGGTGCGATAGTGAAGTCGAGTGTTTACTTGAAATTTGGGCCGACGACAGCATTCACGTTGTTGTTCTCCATTGTTGTTATGGCGGCGAGGACGCTTGGTGATGACGTATTTATCGTAATACGCCGTGATGACGTATGTATGAAGGAGCAATCGTGCCCAGGCCACGGCCTTTGGGAGCAGTGTGACCACGGGACCAGCGGGGGGGAGTGGGGAGGGGGGGAATCGTGCTGAATCTTCCGGCAGCACGGAACAGGCAAACTGACCTAATGTGAGTGGCCCCTAACACTCAAATGCGTATATGTCTGGGACCTCTCAGTTCAATTTAGATTTCCGGAGGCGTTTAAACCCCCAGCCCGTTCTGCCGGCGATTTGAATTCGCCCTGCAGCAGGGGCTATAGAGGAGCAATACTTCTCTTCCTGTTTCCGATCGGCTTTCACTGGAGCCAATCACCAAGCTGGCTTTTCCCCCTGGCACGCTATTGGCTGGTTTAACACAATTTACGACAGGGAAGCATTGGGCTGATTGGTTGAAGGACTATCCAATTGCGTAAAGAGTCATTTGAACTACTCCCGTCGATCACGCCTTTTGTGCTGAAGACAGCAGCTTCCCCTGACCAACGTGCACTCTACGATTGAGCTTTGTCTGGCAATAGCCAGGCTAGGAGGAGTTACCAACGGACACAGACATAAATGCCTGCGGACGCAATTGGATAGACCTACAACCAATCAGAGCAACGAATCATGTCACGTCTGTTGAAATGTCAAATACATCCTTCTTCTGCATGAATGCTTCCAGTGCCGTTAGTTGTTCATCTTTTGGGGAAAACAAACTGTCAAGGTTGTTTAACTCTGATGCTTGTTCACCTGCGGCAGCCATCTTGTTTGCAAAAGTCGCTTCTCTCCCCGTCATGGTATAAACCCCACCCGTTATCAGTTAAAAGGGTTCTGATTGGATCATCAGGATTTCTGGAGTTCGGAAATCATTTTCAAAAGGAGGGTATCCAGACTATTCTGGCTGAGAAACATGAAACAATGTCCCAGAATTCATCTGGGTCCAAGGCTAGTACAACCCTGCCTTGAGGAAGGGATTAGAGTACGCAACAAGATGTCAAACAAATAGGCCAGTGGAGTGACACTCAACCTCTTCGCAGCAGTGAGCGTTCAGCACTACAGCGGCGGATTTGGTCTATATGCTTATGGAGTATGGCTTCAGAAGTGCTAATACTTGGTTCAGATAATTATAAAATTATTGCATTGTTGGATGCTTCTTTTTAAAACAAAAGAATCCTCTCCTGTAACTTATATTTCTTCTATAAACGAAACTATTAAACATTGAATAAAAACGCCATAAGATCCCTACAATAATCCTGTACAGGTGTATCCATAACCAGCAACCAAACTTCAGATTCGAACATCGCGGCGCAGCCTCGTCCCCCCAGCTGTGGTCCAGGGAGGTGGCGACCTTTAGAGTGACTTAGACGCTCTACACACCAGAAGGATTTAATTGAGCTTCCAGGTGACTGCAAGACGACTGGGAGGGACCATCAAGCATCAGTGTGTCCCCCGGTCAGGGTGTGTCGGTGTAACGATGGCCTGTTCTAGCCAATGAGACAGGGAAACAGATACCTGTGGGGACGTCTAGGGGTGAGGCTGTGTGTGGACATGGGGGATCGAACACGCTGCCTGCAGGCGGGGGGTCGTCTGCATCTGCGGCAGCCATTCCTGACTCCCCCCGTTCAGTGTAGCATTATTTAATTGTAATTATAAAAAATGTAAGAGTGAGGATGATTTTAGCGCTAGGTTTTAGGGTTTGTCCTTGAACAAATTTGATTCGAGGATTTGAGTTCTAAGTAAGAAGTCGTTGCTGCTTTGACTTTGCCTGTTCTTCTATTTTTAAATACCCTTGAGTGTAGCTTGTATTCATTTGTAAAAGGGTTTTAATGTCCTGTTCACAAACCGTTTATAAAATCAATGGCGTAGTTGTTCCGCTCCCCCGTACGGGTGTATTTATCTCCTCACAGACGCTATTTCCAGCATGGGAAGAAATGCATGAAATTGACCAAGAACTAGTGGTGCTCTCGTCCACAGCGTATGTGTGTGGGTGTTAGCCTGTGACTTTGCTCTCTGTGTGTATGTGAACGTGAGGCATTCAGCTAGCGCACCGGTGTCTGTGTGTGTGTGTGTGTGTGTGTGTGTGTGTGTGTGTGTGTGTGTGTGTGTGTGTGTGTGTGTGTGTGTGTGTGTGTGTCAGTGTTTTCCTACTCCCCATGAATAACTCAACGGACTCGATTATCTTGGCTGTCTCAAGTAGATGGTTTGTTTTTGTGAGCATGTGTGTGTTGTGTTTTTGTGTGTGTGTGTGTGTGTGGATTTGTGTTTGTGTGGGCTTGTGTTTATGTGTATGTAATAGAGTAGGGGAGAGATATGGCTGTAAGTAAGCATTTGATTGCATGGAGTTGTAGTGTTTGTGTGTTTGTGTGCATGCACCCCTCTCTCTCTCTCTCTCTCTCTCTCTCTCTCTCTCTCTCTCTCTCTCTCTCTCTCTCTCTCTCTCTCTCTCTCTCTCTCTCTCTCTCTCTCTCTCTCTCTCTCTCTCTCTCTCTCTCTCTCTCTCTCTCTCTCTCTCTCTCTCTCTCTCTCTCTCTCTAAGATCTATACCACGCCCTGAGGGTTAGAGAGAGGTTGTGGCGGCCATGCTTCTCCCGAGACAGAGCTCTGATCATCTCTCTCTAAAAGACGGATAAGGAGAACATAAACTCAGTCTTCTCTCAACCTCCATCCCTGACTCTCTTTCCTCTTTCTGTTTCCTTCATTTTTGCGCTTGTAATGTTCTCATTGAGTCACGTCTTGGGACTGTTTTCTCATCTATGGTTTCTAACTCTCTCTATATCTATCTCTCTCTCCCCCACTCCCTCTCTCTCTCTCTTTCTTGCCTATTCTATTGATTTAAGCAGAAAACAAAAAAAGTGGTAGGAAGTCGAACTGTTGTTTTAGTGAGATCACTTAAGAAACATAAATATATGATAAGAATTGAAAACTTGGACACACTCTTGGCTATGATAATGCTTGCTTTGTCTGAGTAAAGACAGAGAAATTATTAAAGAAATTTTACCAATTTCAACAACCTCCGTTTATTTTGTTGTTATGAACGGGAAGAACTATGTCTTTCATGTAGAAGTAGTGTCATCCTGTGCTCTCCATTTTATCACCATCGCCTCTCTTCGCCCCCCCCTCCCCCTCCCCCCTCCTCTTCTCTCCTCTCCCTCCTCATCTCTACCCCTCTCCTCTCATCCCCAGTCCTCCTCTCCCCTCTCATCCTCTCGTTCCGGGTCTCAGACGACCACATCACAACACAATCACACCAGTAGTCAGCACAGTAGCATGAACACACGCATACACACATGCAGACATGCATGCACACACAACTACACCTGCAGGCACACGCACGCAGGCCCATGCACGAGTGCACATGCCACACACACACACACACACACACACACACACACACACACACACACACACACACACACACACACACACACACACACACACACACACACACACACACACACACACAATCTCACATGCGTGTACGCACATGCATGCAGCCCACACACACACACACTCACTCCTGCACGCACATGTATGTACACACATGTTCATGTGCCCTGCGTGCATGTGTGTGCGAGCGTGTGTGCATGTGTGTACTTGCATGTGCGCGTAGGTGCACGCACACCCACGCACATGCACACACGCCCACCACAACAGACTCCTATTTATTCTCTGGTGAGTCAGCAGGTGCTTCCAGTGAATTCAGACACTTCTAGACTGGGGACAGCAGGGATTGAACCCGGTCCCTTTGGGCCGGGAGCCACGAGGCACGTCTCTACCGCGTCGCCGGTTGGCGTGTCAGCGTGTCGTAGCAGCATTTGGACGCCGTCTGTGTTTCGCCCACTCCTTTGATTCATTCATTGTTTATCCTTCTCTGCTCATCTCTCCCCCATCTGCTCAGCCAGACACATTCCAGTAAACACTCTGGGCATCTCCTCCTCTCCTCCTCTCTTCTCCTCCTTTCTTCACCCCATCCTGCTCTCTTACTCCTCCTCTACCTCTCTCTCCTAATTTTCCGTCCTCTCTTCTCATCTCTTTATGCTGATTCTTGCTCCTGCTCTTATTTTTCTGCTCCTCTCCTCCTTACTCCTCTTCTACTCCTTTCTCCTCCTTTCCCATCCCCTCCTCCTCTCAGTCTCCTCTCCTTCTCTCTGCTCCTTTCTCCTCTTCCTTCTCCCTCATCTCTTCTCTACTACTTCTCCCAATCCACCTCCTCCTCTCCTCTCCTCTCCTCACACACACACACACACACACACACACACACACACACACACACACACACACACACACACACACACACACACACACACACACACACACACACACACACACACACACACACACACACCAAAGCTTGGTCTGCCTCTGTTATCCCAGCGTCTCTCCTTCTAATTCCACAATTCTCTCTTGCTCTCCTCCCTCCCACTCTCTCTTTCTCCCCCCCCCCCCCCATCTCCGTTTCGCTCTCTCTCTCTCCGTTCGCTCTGCCTGACATTCCGCAGTCGAAAGAAGCGATGCTCGGCGCGAGAGTGTCAATCAACGGGTGACAACAAGACAGCACAGCACGCGCGCCACACTCTTGAGAGATTCTCAACCCCGTCGTGGCCGTTGGGTTCCGGGCGCACCGTGCACTGCGCGTGGACGCACCCGAGAGAGGGGAAAAGGGAGGCTGGAGTGCGCGCGCTCTTCTTGTACCGCTCGCTACTGCTCCTCCCGCCACGGCTTCTTCGGCGGAGAGGAATCGTTTTGTTATCCGTTGAATGAACGGACGGACGGACAGACTGACGAAGGAAGGATGAATCAATGACACATTCCTCGCGACGCTAGGGGTTTCACGCCGTAGGCGCCACACCGAGCCAGTGAAAAGAAAACGACAAAGGTATGTATTCTGTTTTTTGCGTGAATTTCTCCCTCTCTCACGCTGGGGTTTGTGCGTTGGGACTGAACGTCGACGCCATGTAGTAAAGTTTAATACGCGCAGGAAGCGCGTACGAGGTGGAGATGGATTTTTATTTCTGCGTAAAAGGAGCGATGTGTGCCATGTGCGGTGCAGGGGCAGGAGGAGGGGGTACACGGGGACAGGGTTCACCGGTCAGGCAAGACCTGCTGGATCGGTATGTGTGTGTGTGTGTGTGTGTGTGTGTGTGTGTGTGTGTGTGTGTGTGTGTGTGTGTGTGTGTGTGTGTGTGTGTGTGTGTGTGTGTCTTTGTGTGCACCTCGTACGAGGTGCTGGCTGCAGCTTAAAGGGACTCCACGGAGAGAGGGTCTGGCGTGGCCTCACACACACAAACACACACACACACACACACACACACACACACACACACACACACACACACACACACACACACACACACACACACACACACACACACACACACACACACACACGGGGAAGCCTGAGCACTAATTTTACTGACCACGTTTTTACGAGCGTTGGGCATTGAGGTCGTGGAGCGGCGGCTCTGGACCCATGCAGGCTCGTGGACGCTCGAGATAAGATAAGGGTCAGGTGTGGACCCCGGGTACCCGGGTACGGACACCCCCAGCGTAATAGGATTGGACCCTCGGTCAGCGTGAGAGGAAACGATAGATAAACACTACGAGCCAGCGTGTGCCAACGTCGCGCTGCACACACACACATGCAGGCACGCACACAGGCACGCAGGCACGCGCACACGCAGGCAGACACACACACACACACACACACACACACACACACACACACACACACACACACACACACACACACACACACACACACACACACACACACACACACACACACACACACACCCAGGAGGAGTTCCTTTGAACTCGGTCCAGTTTGATTAATGGAAAAACGGTGAACCCGGATTAACGCTGATAGCGATCAGGGAAACAATGATGGGAGAAAAAAAATATCCAGATGCTAGCGAGGTGGACAGAACGAGGATGGGGGAACGGAACACAATGTAACCGGATTAGGGCCCCCTTAAGGTCAGAGATTTTTGTAAATGGATAATATCGTGTGAAACGGTTGAGGAGGTTACGGTGACTGACCGTGTCTGTGTGTGCGCGCGCGCGTGTGTGTGTGTGTGTGTGTGTGTGTGTGTGTGTGTGTGTGTGTGTGTGTGTGTGTGTGTGTGTGTGTGTGTGTGTGTGTGTGTGTGTGTGTGTGTGTGTGTGTGTGTGTGTGTGTGTGTGTGTGTGCGCGGTGGGCCGATTTTACAGTTTGGTGATGGCAATGGATTCAGCGCTTCGATCAGTTGAAAGCCACGCGACCCTCGTAATAATATTGACACCCGGTAGACCCGAAGAGCTGAAGAAGAAAAGGGAAAGAATGCATTTAATGAAAAACTATATCCCCGAACCTATTCTTTATAATAACTATCTGCTATTTGAGCCCGTGGGCGGTTCTTTTTGGTGCTGCAAAAGGAATAGGATAGCAGGCCAACGCCTCCTACAGAAGGAGAAGAATGAAACCGCAGGGTCACAGTTTATTGAGTCAGCTCCTAACGCACGTGCACAGGCATGCCCATGTACACACGCATGCACTCACACGCACAAACCCGTACGCACGCACACACACGCACACACACCTTAAAGTCCCTAAAGTGTCTTATTTCCTCTTCGTGTTTGAATGTAAAACTCGTTCGGCCAGTTCCATTTCTCTATTACTGTTTAATTCTCTATTAGACTAACGCTTATCCATTTTTCATTTTGCTACACAGTTTACAACATAATGCATTCATGAAAACAATTCAGTCCATTCGATACATTGTATGACTCAAGGGATAATCCATAAAATCAAATCTGTGTCATGGGGGGGGGGGGGGTGTTGCCTCTAACCCGGCGTGCTCTCTAACCCGGCGGTCGCTGTGCCCATGGGTGAGGAGCTGGCTGGGGTCTTGGCCCCGGGCCCCGGGTCGCCCAAACCAGCCCGCTCGGCGACCGCCCGTTTGGCTGCAGAAGAGGACGTAGCTGACATTTGGAGAATAAGCTCATGCATGTATTCATGGCCTCCTGACCCGCACACGAGAAAATCAATATTGACCTCAATCCTGTCACCCCGGTTTACGTTTAATTTAGAGATAGAAGTACATGGTTGGTTTTCTTTCTGTGTGTGTGTGTGTGTGTGTGTGTGTGTGTGTGTGTGTGTGTGTGTGTGTGTGTGTGTACGTGTGTGTGTGTTTTCGAGTCTTGCGCTAACGTTTATGTTTCAGTAGATGTGCTTCTCTCCCTTCCTCCTCTATCCATCCCGCTCTCTCCCTCTCTCAACTGCTCTCTCCTCTACCTCCATCTCTCTCCACCCCTTTCCCTCCCTCTCTGCCTCTCCTCCTCTCTTTCACTCCACCTCCTCCACCGTTCTCTACGTCTCCACCTCTGTATGTACCGATAACTTCCTCTCCCCGGCCCCTTTACGACTTACCTCCATCCCTCTCTACCTCCCTCCTCCTCTCCCCTTCTCCTCCTCTCCATCCCTCTCTACCTCCCTCCTCCTCTCCCCTTCTCCTCCTCTCCATCCCTCTCTACCTCCCTCCTCCTCTCCCCTTCTCCTCCTCTCCATCCCACTCTACCTCCCTCCTCCTCTCCCCTTCTCCTCCTCTCCATCCCTCTCTACCTCCGTCCTCCTCTCCCCTTCTCCTCCTCTCCATCCCTCCCTACCTCCCTCCTCCTCTCTGTGATTCCCTCCTGTTCCCTGTGTGTTGGTCTCCCTGCTGGTCCTTCCTGGACCTCAACCCGCAGCGTTCTCCACCACGTAACACCATGGCCGCTCGCCCCGAGGGACACAGAGAACCACAGACGGCGTTCCTGTTTGCGCGAGGGCGTGCGTGGCGTGCGTGTGCGTGGCGACATGAGCGTGCCTGTGCGGCCCCAAAGCTATTCCTCCTTCTTCTACTTTTAATATCACGTGTAAACACGTGTCACGGAGGCCTTCTCTCAGGCCGCCTGTGTAGTACGTTATTGTGATCACGCTAACGGAAGTTACATTTCACCGCTAAGTGGACAGCGGGAGACAGAGTCTGAGGCAAGGTCGCGACCTCTCTGGGCACCGTCACAGTCAGGGTCCCGGGGTTACCGATGTACCCAGCCCCCGCTGCATGCTAACGACAAGTGCTGCAAACTGTGTGTGTGTGTGTGTGTGTGTGTGTGTGTGTGTGTGTGTGTGTGTGTGTGTGTGTGTGTGTGTGTGTGTGTGTGTGTGTGTGTGTGTGTGTGTGTGTGTGTGTGCGCGCGTGTGTGTTATGGTCCCGTGATGCTAATCTGTGTGTGTGTCTGGATGGCCCTTTAACGGCGCCATGGGCTAACTCTCAGTGAACCGCCGAATTGTGCTAACAAGGAATGAGCATGTAGCTTGTTTTGCGCCCGTCCACTTGCAAAAGTCTTGGCTTGTCAGTGTGTGAACGTGTTCCGCTGTAATGTGTGTACGTGTGGCAGTGTGTGTGTATGTGTTTCAGTGTATTGTTGCACAGTGTGCCTGTGTACGGTCTGTGTGTCTTTGTGTGTGTGTATGTGTGTGAGTGTGCTCATTTATAGAGGGTATTTAATTAACATGAAGAGTGTTGATGTTTTCTCAGAAATTAAGGATTTGACAGTTCCTTTTAAATGAAACCAACAGCCCTCAACAAAACACTGGAGGTGGTTCACTACAGACTGAGGACCCGTTGAAAATAACTCCAGGCTTAAACCATCATTCTGTGGACAACATGACATATTAATAGCAATAGCAGCTACACGTGCCAATACACAAACACACAAACGTACACAAAAATGCACGCAAACATGCACACACACATGTGCACAAACAAACGTACGGGTATGCATACGCATTTGCATAGGGACACGCGTGCATGTGCACATACACACACACACACACACACATACACTCACAAAATGTTGGGCTTCAATATTTTATCGTTATGTGTGGAAGACAAGTCGCAACAAAAAAAAGAGCTATTCTCACCCCAACACAATCGTTTGTTTAGTCAAGACAGGTTTGAACAGAGATCTGGAGGAACTGAAGAGTGCCTTCCAGCTAGCCGAGATGAAATAGTTTAGATGTTATCCGGATGTTTCCATTGATGCCGTCTATGATAAATAGAGTTCTTAAAACCCCCCAAACCAAAAGCGAAACCAAACCAACTCAGCTGGCCTTCATTTCAAGACGCACAGTTTTGCCCGTGCCCAAAACAACCACATTAACTCGGTTTGCTGGTTGAGCACAAGATAACCACTTCAAAATCATCCTATTAGTGACATCACAATTGGGAGTGTCCATCCAGCTGTATGTAAAATGACTCAGCTCTACCAGTTGGTACAGTCCACTGGGTAGGCAGGCAGACTTATCTATCCATTGTACATCTGCACACACACACACACACACACACACACACACACACACACACACACACACACACACACACACACACACACACACACACACACACACAGCCACATATACAGGCACTGTAGGGTAGACGTTTCTAATGGCTTGCAATGGCTAGGCATTCACATCACGACTGGTGGTCCTGTGGCCTCAGTGGTGAAACAATAGAAAGCTTGGACAGTGATGTATCACCCGTCATCTTCTCCCCGCCCTGTGCTGTCCGCCTCTTTCTTAAATTAAGTTTTAGGATTATGGATTTTTTATGGTTTTCTGCGCTCTGTAGGCTGAACTCAATTATTTTGGTTGAATTACATATGATGCTCAAAAATGCGAAGAAAAATGGTTGTCCGTGTCGTTGTGTGACACACTGGGAGGAAGACATTTAGGAGACTATTTTAGGATTATTTTGTATGTTTGTTGTCGTTTGTCAGTTTGATTGTTTTTGTATAAATAAGATGAAGTGTTCTTTTGTCCGCCTGGTTGTGCTTTGTTAGTTCCCCGCCTCCTCTCACATCAAAAACATTAAGAACATTCTGGATTTACACCTGTCACATAATTGCACGCATTTCCCTAAGCCCCACAACAGATAAACAAACCGTTGGCAACAGATAATCTGAATTTGCTGTTCGACCAAAACAACAATCACTCACACAAAATGAAGTCCCGCTAGCTTCCTACTAAAGCTCCCCGACGACCAAGAGGCTCAATTCATTGTGGTCCCCTAAACGACGTGGCCCCCTAAACATTATTCACAACACTCGGTTTCAAACCCGGCCCCCTGAAACAACGTCTTGTGATTCATTTAGCACTTTTACTGCCATGCAATGGCAACTCCAGGCCGGGCAAGTCCGGGTGGTACTGCCGGTAGAGTTGTCGGTTGGTGTGGTGCCAGCTTGGCCGTGGCATTAGCCTATGCCTTGTTTGTTCTCTCTCTGAGGGGCCATTTGGCACAGGGCTAGCTTTGGCCTGGGCTAATTTGAGCTGGCGTTTGGGCAGTATGCCACTGTCGAGAGCTGTGGAGCCTTTACCTGTCGACATATTGGACTGAATTCTAATTGGCGTTGGTATTCATGTCACTCGGAGGGTGTGTATTGTGTGTGTCTCTTGAGTGACAGGTCTTTCCGTGGCGCTATTGGTAATTCACTGTCTGGTCACGCCCCTCTTCCTCTTTGTTTTGAATTGCTGGAAAATTGTTCAAAAAGATGAATGCTGAAGTAAGCTCCAAACAGCTTTATTGTGAGAATGAGACCCACCCTGTGTTTTACCTTTGAGTGACTATACTCTGAAGTGGTTCAATCATAGATTGGTTTGATTCTTATCTCATTATCTTATTGCTATGGATGTATTGTCAAACACCCAGGCAGTCATCATCAAGTGTCCAGGGTATCAAAGATAGAGTGGTGAGACAGACAGAAATAAAGGTCCACACGGACAGAGACCGACAGACATAAAGACAGGTTGACCAGAAGAAAGACAAGGACAGAAACAGTTAGTAAGACAGAAACTTAAAGGATGTTAGACAGACAGACAGACAGAAACAGGTCACCAGGAAGGCCCCCGAACAAGTCGAGCCAGAGGCAGAAGAACAGACAGACAGACAGACAGACAGACAGACAGACGGGCCCGGCGGGGGCTTGGCGGTTGTCCACCAGATCATTTCTCCGCATTTGTATGCAGACACGGAGCTGCTGTCACGGAGATACAAGGCGCTCCGGCCTGAAGGATAGCTGGTAACCTCACCTCAACCA
>NC_044064.1:10345293-10347793 GCF_902167405.1 Gadus morhua
TCTTACACCAGCCCAATATAATCTATACACACAAAATATAATAATAAGAAGAAGAATTTCTCTAATGTGAGACAGTGAGAAGGGGGAGGATTTCACCTTCTCACAATGTGCCACTGACATGTATTGACCCGTCCTTGCCACATTTGGCATGTTTCTAATTGTGAGGAGACCCATGATTAGAAACAGAAGAAGACAAAGAGGAGCTGGACTACCCTAATAACCTGCCGATGACAAAGACACGCATTACCTGCAGAAGTATTGACACGTGTATCAATGAAGACCCCCACAGCGTGGCCCATCATCCCCCCTGTCCTTGTTGTCCTATCGATTCACAACGCGCTTTAATCACTCGCGCCGTTCACTTCTCCTTGGAGAAGGAAGATAAAATGGCCACTTATTGGTAATGTGTGCTCCCCCCCCCCCCTTTCTCCTCAGGAGTGGTGCTGCCCATCTGGAACCCCCAGAACCCCTCTGTGGGGGACAAAGTGGCGCGTGCCATCGTGTACTTTGTGGCCCTCATCTACATGTTCCTGGGGATGAGCATCATCGCCGACAGGTTCATGTCCTCGATAGAGGTAGGCCGCACACACACACACACACACACACACACACACACACACACACACACACACACACACACACACACACACACACACACACACACACACACACACACACACACACACACACACACACAAACACAACGAACAGACAATCACACACACAGACATACACACACAAAGACATGCATAGACACACACACACACACACACACACGGGCATGCTTACACGCATACTCATGTCCACAGACACACTTGCAAACTCACTTGCACATGCATGTACACTACACACACACACGCACACACTCACAAACACGGATGCATAGATACACACGTGCAACATGCACGTGGATATGCTTAAACACAGCACTCAGCCTGCACACACACACACACACACACACACACACCCTCACACACATGCACGTGCACAAACTCTGGCCACCAAAATCCACCCACAAACACAGCGTCACCCACCCACTCACCCACCCACCCACCCACTCACACACCCACCCACCCACACACCCACCCACCCACCCACCCACCCACCCACACACAAACACACCGCCACCACAAAGGTACAATGTAGTGCAGGCAAGCCCCATAAGTCCTCATGGTTCCTCTGAACCTCTACATTCAGAGACACGTTGCACTGACATTTACAGCTGCAGAGGAGCCCTGATCTCCCAGTCATCGGGGGCTCTGACCCTGCTAGCTATTTAGAAACTGACATTTTACTCACTGCTCCCCGCTGACACCGGAGAGACGGCGGAAGGAACCGCCGCCGCGGTCGCTCAGGGTCACACCGGACGCTTTAGCCAGAGGGCAACGCAAGCTACTAGGGTCGGGGCTCTTAAGTGTGGTGTTGTCTTAGGACGGGATGTGAATAAAGGTTTATAATGAAGGGAGACACCCGTGAGGGGGCCGCTACCCAGTGGGATCATGCTTGGGTCTGGTGTGTTAGTGTCTACCGTCGCTCTTCTTTCTGTTTCTTTGTTCTGTTGAAACGTTGCTGCTGGAATCGTCTCTTACCGTCCCTGTTGCTCCTTGTCCCCTCTGCTCTCTCCACCTCCCCCTCCTCCTCCCCTGTCTCCCCCTCCTCCTCCTCCTCCTCCCCCTCCTCCTCCTCCCTCTCCCCCTCCCCCCCCCCTCCTCCTCCTCCTCCCCCTCCTCCTCCTCCCCCTCCTCCTCCTCCCTCTCCCCCTCCTCCTCCTCCTCCCCCTCCTCCTCCCCCTCCTCCTCCTCCTCCAGGTGATCACCTCCCAGGAGAAGGAGATCACCATAAAGAAGCCTAACGGGGAGACCACCACGGCTACGGTGAGGATCTGGAACGAGACCGTCTCCAACCTCACCCTCATGGCCCTGGGGTCCAGCGCCCCCGAGATCCTGCTGTCCGTCATCGAGGTACACCCCCTTATTTATGATCTACATTATTATAGTATATTTTATTAAGATCCTGCTGTCTGTCATTGAGGTACATCACCTTATTTATACTATATATATTATATTATATTATATTATTTGATCCTTCTCATCGTCATCCGTTTATCCGGGGTCGGGTCGCGGGGGCAGCAGCTGAAGCATATCATTTTATATTATATTATATTAACATCCTGCTCTCTGTCATCGAGGTACACTAGCTTCTTTATACTACATATATTATATTTTATTAAGATCCTGCTTTCTGGCATCAAGTTAGACCACTTTAGTTATCATAAATATTATATTATATTATTATATCTAGATCCGGCTGTCTGTCACAAAGGTACATTACCTTATTTATAATACAAAGATGCATTATATTATTATGTTATATTATTGCATTATATTATTATATTAATATATTATATTATTATATTATGTTGGATACGATTATATTATTTCATATTATATTATGCTATATTATATTATATTATGTTAGATTATATTATATTATATAAAGA
>NC_044064.1:10355293-10362793 GCF_902167405.1 Gadus morhua
CCCCCCCCCCCCCCCTCTCTCTCTCTCTCTCTCTCTCTCTCTCTCTCTCTCTCTCTCTCTCTCTCTCTCTCCCCCCCCCCTCTCTCTCTCTCTCTCTCTCTCTCTCTCTCTCTCTCTCTCTCTCTCTCTCTCTCTCTCTCTCTCTCTCTCTCTCTCTCTCCCCCCCCCCCCCCCCCTCTCTCTCTCTCTCTCTCTCTCTCTCTCTCTCTCTCTCTCTCTCTCTCTCTCTCTCTCTCTCTCTCTCTCTCTCTCCCCCCCCTCTCTCTCTCTCTCTCTCTCTCTCTCTCTCCCCCCCCCTCCCTCCCCCCCTCTCTCTCTCTCTCTCTCTCTCCAGGTGGACTACAGAACAGAGGACGGTACGGCCAACGCGGGCTCCGACTACGAGTTCGCCGAGGGGACCTTGGTGTTCAAACCAGGCGAGCTCCTCAAAGGTAAACAAACACAACAAGGGCAATCACGCGTCCACCATCAAACCGGCGTCATTCCGCGTTACTTTTTAGCGTAACCTTAACGGGTCATCTTTTCAGAAATCACCGTTGGCGTGATTGACGATGACATCTTCGAGGAAGACGAATACTTCTACGTGCACCTGAGCAACCCCCGTCTGGTTGGCTATCCTGAGAATTGCTCCGCCCCCCTGGAACATAGCACCACCCCCAAAGCCGTGCTGGGCGACGCCCACACCGCCACAGTCACCATCTATGACGACGACCACGCAGGTAAGAAAAGACGGCATCCACGGTCCATGCTGGTTGGTTTTTTAGCGGTTCCTTGTGAAGTGCTTCAGCTAAGGGAGCAAAAGTTGGAATAAAACGGTTTTGTAAGGGAGTGTGCGTTCGCAAGCATGTGTTATCAGCGTTTATTGCGGTTCAAACTCTCTAACGGTATCGTAATACAGGGGAGGAAGAGATGAGTGAGCGAGATTGGTGTCCTCATTTTGTTTTACCTCCAGAGAATATAAACTGTTTCTCCCTCTCGCTCTGTCTCCCCCCCCTCTCTCCCCTCTTCTCCAGGTATATATTCACCTCCAGCGAGGGAGCAGAGAGTTTAGGGCTTGATGATGCTAATCTGTCTTTTCCCGCTCTTTCCTCCCTGCGTTCTTCCCTCCCTCCCTGACTCTCTCTCTCTCTCTCTCTCTCCCTCCCCCCTCCCTCCCCCTCTCTTTCTTCATGTTTTATCCCTGCCTTTCCTGTGAATCTGCAACAATTCTATACATTCTTTTTTATTTTTCTGTCCTTCCTTCCTTCCTTCTTCCATCCTTTCCTTCCTTTCCTTCCTCCACTCTTTCTACCTTTCCTTCCCTTGTTTGTACGTTCATTCCTTCCCCCCTTCGTCTCTCTCCCTTACCTCCCCCCCTCCCTCCCTCCCTCCCTCCCTCCCCCTTAGGTATCTTCACCTTCGAGGTGGCGAGCCAGCGGGTGAGCGAGAGCGTGGGGGTGATGGAGGTGAAGGTGCAGCGGACTTCGGGGGCCCGGGGCCTGGTGGCGGTCCCCTACCGCACGGTGGACGGCTCCGCCCGCGCCGGGGATGACTACGAGATGGTGTCCGGCAAGCTGGAGTTCCAGAACGACGAGACCATGTGAGTACCGGAGTGGAGAACTACAAACCACAAAAACTACAATCCCATGATGCAGTTTTCACGCTCTTTCCGAGGCCCCCCCCTAAGCCCTTCACATTGTGTCATGAAACCTCATCGTCTGCATCGTCTACTCTGCGTGAGCAGAGTGAGAACTACAATCCACCAGAACTACAATCCCATGATGCACTTATCTAGGGCTATCCATGGCCATACTAAGCTCCTCCACGTTGTGTGTCTAAACCTCATCGTCTACTGGTGTGCACGGCCAGGCGGTTTGCCGGAGAACGCCCAGCGCACACTGGCTCATCACAGTGGAGCGGCAAAGAATTAAACCATCCAATTAGTGACCCGGGATGATTAGGAGGTCATGCTGTTACAAGCACCAGATTGTGGATTTGGCCAGGGCACCGGGGTTGGCATCCCTTACTCTTGTGACGGGGAGCAGTGTGAGGGGAGTGGAAGCGCTGTGAGGGGAGTGGATGTGACAGAGGGAGGGTTGCGGGGAAGACAGGGTTTTGAGGGAGGGCGAGGATGTGTTTGGAGGGGAGTGAATGCGTTTCGCGGGGGGGAGTGTTTGTGTGATGTATCGCTAGGGGAGTGAGGATGTTTTTACGAGCGTTTGTCTCTTGGCCGTGACTCTGTGTGTTTTCCTGCCCATGTAAAGCCCTCGCACGTGGCCTTTTGCGTCTGAAGTGTGCCGTGTAAATCAACGCGCCGTGCCCGGCCCTGGAGGAGAGCGGGTTAACAGGGAGATGAGTGGATATAGCGTGAGGGCACTGACCTATACGCAAACTCCATCTTTCTGTATATTTATATACACTATAAGGGTGGGTTTTGTGTGTGTGGGTGTGTGTGTCTTATGATTGCCTTCACGCCAAACCGCGCTTGGATTTCGCCTCTTGCTCATCGGGTTTTATCCCCGCGTGCTCCAGCGCGTGCTAGCTCACCTCTCTCACACTCTCAGGTGCCCTCCGGTGTACACCAGCTCCGCCCCACCGGCGTCCACAGCCCCGCGCTGTTAACCTCTGTTTGGGGCGGTGATCCCAGGCCCAAGGCCCGGCAGAGAACCTCCGGGCTACACGCCCCCCTGCCTGCTTCGTCTGTGTGTGCCCCTGTGTCGCCTTCCACTCGGAGTCTAGGTCGCTCTACCGGGAAAGAGAGAGAGAGACTGAGAGAGGGAGTGAGAAAGAGAGAGAGAGACTGAGAGAGGGAGTGAGAACGAGAGAGAGAGACTGAGAGGGGGAGTGAGAAAGAGAGAGAGAGAGAGAGAGAGGGAGTGAGAAAGAGAGAGAGCGACAGAGAGAGTGTGATGTGATGAACGAGAATGTTGCCGTTCAAAGTCCCTCCTTAATAAACGGCGAAATGATATAAAACACCCACACACTCCACATCCCCCCCCCCCCCCCCCCCCCCCACACACCCTCCCCAGCATAACCCTGGGAGAATATAATGTACATCAAACACTTCTTGGATTCATGTGCACGCACAAACACGGAGAGAGAGAGAGATAGGGAGGGAGGGAGAGGGAGAGAGAGAGAGAGAGAGAGAGAGAGAGAGAGAGAGAGAGAGAGAGAGAGAGAGAGAGAGAGAGAGAGAGAGAGAGAGAGAGACAGAGAGAGAGAGAGAGAGAGAGAGAGAGAGAGAGAGAGAGAGAGAGAGAGAGGGGGAGATTTAAAGGGCTTCTAAAGTGGCAGATTAAACAACGTTTCCAACTACACTTGTAGTGGTCAATTTAACAAGGCCAACATCAGCATATTAAAAATGCATGTAGCCAAGGACGCCATGCACACAGCAGGGTGTATGTGTGTGTGTGTGTGTGTGTGTGTGTGTGTGTGTGTGTGTGTGTGTGTGTGTGTGTGTGTGTGTGTCGGCATGCACACGTGTGCACTAACTGATGGAGAATTACAGCAACATAGAGACAGAGCAAGAGAGAGGGGAGAGAGAAACAGAACGGCAGAGCAGAGGGGTTGAGGAAGGACTCACCCTCAGGTCCTTCTATTGATTCCTTTCTTCCTTCCCTCCCTCCTCCCTCCATCCTTATCTATTGCTCTTTAAATCATTAAATGGGTCATTACCATCTCCCTCAAATCCCTCTCGCTGGCAGTTTGTGTGATCTCTCTCTCTCTCTCTTACTCTCTCTCTCTCTCTCTCTAACGCTACCTCTCTCTGTCTCTCTCCCTCTCTCTCTCTCTCTCTCTCCCTCTAACGCTACCTCTCTCTGTCTCTCTCTCTCCCTCTCTCTCTCTCTCTCTCTCTCTCTCTCTCTCTCTCTCTCTCTCGCTACCTCTCTCTGTCTCTCTGTCTCCCTCTCTCCCTCTCTCCCTCTCCCTCTCCCTCTCCCTCTCCCTCTCCCTCTCTCTCTCTCTCTCTCTCTCTCTCTCTCTCTCTCTCCCTCTAACGCTACCTCTCTCTCTCTCTCTCTCTCTCTCTCTCTCTCTAACGCTACCTCTCTATGTCTCTCTGTCTCTCTCTCTCTCTCTCTCTCTGCGCATCATCCTCCCATACCCTCTCCCTCTCTCTTCCTACTGTATCCCCCTCCATTGGTGTGTGTTTGTAGTTGTGTGTTTGCGTGTGAGTGTGTGTGTGTGTGTGTGTGTGTGTGTGTGTGTGTGTGTGTGTGTGTGTGTGTGTGTGTGTGTGTGTGTGTGTGTGAGAGACTCATGAAAGACTGGTTATCCCACACCCCTTTACTCCCAACACCCACACACACACAGTTATAGACACACACACACACACACACACACACACACACACACACAGACACACACACACACACACACACACACACACACACACACACACACACACACACACACACACACACACACACACACACACACACACACACTTTTCTGCTTCCCTCTATCCATCTCTCCTCACACATGACATCACACTTTCTTCCTCGATCATCCCTCAGACCCTACCACCTCTCTCTCTCTCTCTCTCTCTCTCTCTCTCTCTCTCTCTCTCTCTCTCTCTCTCTCTCTCTCTCTCTCTCTCTCTCTCTCTCTCTCTCTCTCTCTCTCTCTCTCTCTCTCTCTCTCTCTCTCTCTGTCTGTCTGTCTGTCTCTCATCTCTCCCCTTTGAGTCTATCACTCAGATATTTTTAGTATTCTCACACTTAAGGAAGAATTCAACCCTCATCTCCACTTCAACTCCACTCCCGCTCTCACCCTCCAACTGCTGTGCTTAAAGGTGGTCTTTCCTTCCATCTCCCTCTCCCTCTGTCTCTCCCACTTTCTCTCTCTCTATTACCCCTTTACTCTCCCTGTCTCCCCCTCCTTATCTCTCTTGCTCTCCTCCCCCTCTCACAGCCTCCCTCTCGTCTCCCCATCCCACTCCCTTCATCTCCTTATCCGGCTCTCCCCCTCTCTCTCTCACTCTCTCTCCCTCCCTCACACCTCCTCTCTCTCCCGCGCTCCGCGGCGGCGGAGGTGCTGACAGCCAAGAGAGAGAGAGAGAGAGAGAGAGAGAGAGAGAGAGGGGAGAGAGAGAGATGAGAGAGAGAGAGAGATGAGAGAGGACAGGGGGGTTATGGGTAAATCGTAAAAAGAAGTGGAAGGTGTCGGGTGGAATCCGCGGGGCCGCCTGAGCCCCGCTGACAGAAAATAGGAAACAAGAGGAGGAGAGGGGAAGAGAGGGGAGGGGAAGAGAGGAGGAAAAAGGGAAAAGAGTAGAGTAGGGGAAACGCGAGGAGGAGGTGGCGTGGAGGAGAATCCCACTGGGGGGTTTAAGGTTTTAATCTCTGCAACTGTCCTTCGCGGCAGTTAATTTTTTGCTCAAGGGCAGCTGTGCCAGTTTTGGCTGCGTGCCAATAACCGCTCTTTTATCGGGAGTCGTGAGAGTTATCGGGTTTACCTCAAAACTCCTTCAGTTCGGAGGGAAGCTGGGCTCAGGGGAGAAGGAGGACTCCATCTTGTGGTGCCGGGTTCTCCTCTAGTGACTCGGGGAAGGGAAACAATCAGGGAGGAGATACGAGACCCCCTTATTTTGAGGAGGAGGAGGAGAGATTAGTGGAGGGGGACAGAGGGTGGATGAGAGGTTAAGGCGGGAGAGGAGAAGAAGACAGAGGGGAGGGTGATTTAGGAGAGGAGAGGAGACGTCACAAGGGAAAAGAGAGAGGATAGGAGAGGGAGGTAGAGGAAGAGGAGAACTGCGGGAGAGAGAGAGAGAGGAGACGAGGGAGAGAAGATACAGAGAACTGGAGAGGAGAGGGAGGAGAGGAGAGGAGGACTTCAGGAGAGAGAGAGAGGAGACGAGGGGAGAGAAGATGGGAGAACTGGTGAGGAGGGAGGAAAGGAGAGGAGGGGAGGGGAGCAATAAGAAAAGCAGAAGGAGAGTAGAGGAAAGGAAAATGAGACCTTGAGAGGAAAGACCTTGGAGGACAGAGGAGGAGAGAAGGGGTAGGGGGGATAATGTCTCCACATGGAGGGGTAGGTGATGGATGAAGAGGGGGTTCCTGAGCGATGGAGAGGAGTGGACGGACGTATTGGATTTTCTACCGGAGTGGAATGCTTTTCCTTCACCTCTGTGATGAAGCAACGTCCACAATCGTGTGTGTGTGTGTGTGTGTGTGTGTGTGTGTGTGTGTGTGTGTGTGTGTGTGTGTGTGTGTGTGTGTGTGTGTGTGTGTGTGTGCGTACACAGTCACACATACATACAGCTGTCTTGGTATTTTTCAAAGACTTCAAACTTTCCAACTTTTTGTGCTGAAGTGAGGAGAATTAATACAGGTCATCTATGAGATTCAGCTAATTGGACCACTTGGTGTGTGTGTGTGTGTGTGTGTGTGTGTGTGTGTGTGTGTGTGTGTGTGTCTGTGTCTGTGTCTGTGTCTGTGTGTGTGTGTGTGTGTGTGTGTGTGTGTGTGTGTGTGTGTTGTGTGTCTGTGTCTGTGTCTGTGTGTGTGTGTGTGTGTGTTCCGTGTGTGTGGTGCAAGCAGACACCAGCAAAGAGATGCATTGTCCTTGGTGTACCCTGTGTGTGTACCTTTAATTTGTGTTCGGAGGGTGAAGTGTTCTAAGCAGAGCGAGACACTGTGTGTGCGTCCATGTGCCAGTGTGTGTTGTGTGTGTGTCTGTGATCGCTATTTTGGATGTCTGTGTGCATAGCCGTGTGTCTCTCTGTATCCATCTGTGTGTGTGTGTGTGTGTGTGTGTGTGTGTGTGTGTGTGTGTGTGTGTGTGTGTGTGTGTGTGTGTGTGTGTGTGTGTGTGTGTGTTTTACCGAGGGGTGGAGGGTGGAGGGTGGAGGCCTCAGCAGGACAGGATTATTCTTAGCATCTCTCTGACCCTGCAACACAGACCCGCCCTGTCACAGCCAACTACAACACACACACACACACACACACACACACACACACACACACACACACACACACACACACACACACACACACACACACACACACACACACACACACACACAAGATGTGTTGTTTGTGTGTCTGTGTGTATATGTTTGTGTGTGTGTGTGTGTGTGTCTGTGTGTGTGTGTGTGTGTGTGTGTGTGCGTGCGGTCTTCTCCTCAGGCTGGTAATTATGAGTTTCAGTCTGCAGCACACTGGGAGGACACCTGTTCACTGGCTGCACCGCCCTCCACCTCCGTGCACGTGACAGTGTGTGTGTGTGTGTGTGTGTGTGTGTGTGTGTCTGTGCACATGAATGTCTGTGTGTGTGTGTGTGTTTTATTTTTGCCAGACAGTTTTTCTTCAAAAGTCACTGTGTCCGAGTAGATCAATGAGGGATCTTTGTCGTATATGTTTTCATTTCCGTCTAGGCTTTCACACGCAAGGAATCGGTGCAGAAAAACGCAAAAATACAAAAAAAGAAAGGACAACAATCTGCATACGATATCATATAAAAAAGGAAGACCTAAAAAATATAAACACGAATCAAAAGTTGAACTCTTATAGTCTAAAC
>NC_044064.1:10367793-10370293 GCF_902167405.1 Gadus morhua
AGCAGCGGCCGCCTGGAGTGTCGTGTTCGTCTTGAAGGTGTTCTCGTCCGTTGTTGGTTTCTTCAAGCAGTGCACTGGTAGTTGTGTGATCCAGTGTATGGATAGTCACAAGATGTGTTGCAATTATTCTGGTGGGCTGAGCATAAAGATCTTATCCAAAGCTACTTACACTGAATTCAAATACCTCGTCGTTAAGTTGCAGATAAGGGAAAGATGGGGGACAGAGAACCTTACAGCAGAAAGTTGAACCATCAAATAACACATACAGTAATAGTAGCAGAGATTAAGAGAGAGAGAGAGAGAGGGAGAGAGAGAGAGAGAGAGAGAGAGAGAGAGAGAGAGAGAGAGAGAGAGAGAGAGAGAGAGAGAGAGAGAGAGAGAGAGAGAGAGAGAGAGAGAGAGAGAGAGAGAGAGAGAGAGAGAGACGAGAGAGAGAGAGAGACGGGAGAGAGAGAGAGAGAGACGGGAGACAGAGAGAGAGAGAGAGACGGGAGACAGAGAGAGAGGGAGAGAGAGAGAGAGAGAGAGAGAACGAGAGAAAAAGATAGAGAGAGAGAGAGAGAGAGACGGGAGACAGAGAGCGAGAGCCCTTCCTCTCTTGTTTCCCCGTCTTCCCTACTCTAAGCAACCCCCTGAGACCCTTCACACACACACACACACACACACACACACACACACACACACACACACACACACACACACACACACACACACACACACACACACACACACACACACACACACCCCCAGAGTCCCTGAGCAGTCAGAGTTAAGTAGCTCAAGGCAGCTAATTTACCAACCTTAAAAGCTTTTTCATGGCTTTACTACCGTGCGTATGTGTGTGTCCGTGTATGTGTGTGAAAGTGTGTGTGTATGTGTGTGTGTTTGTTTGTGCGTTAAAAGTGTTTACAGATCTATTCCTCTCAATGTGGTACTCAGTGTTTTTTCACAAACACACACACACACACACACACACACACACACACACACACACACACACACACACACACACACACACACACACACACACACACACACACACACACACACACGCATACACACACTTTATTAAAGGCAAAGCTCTTTATCCATAAACAATTGTATCCCTGTTACAGAGCTCCCTGTCTTCAGTCTCCTTTACTTTGTTGTAGTCTCTCTCTCTCTCTCTCTCTCTCTCTCTCTCTCTCTCTCTCTCTCTCTCTCTCTCTCTGTAGTCTTGTTCCTTTTCTTTGCTCTGTCACTTTCCATTTCTGTAACATATACTGTTCTCTTCTCTTATTTACTTCGTCCTCTCTCTCACTCTCTCTCTCTCTCTCCCTCTCTCTTTCTGCTCTCCATCTCCTCACTATATCTCTCCCTCTCTTCCCTTGATGCTCGCTCTTTCATTACTCATAATGCATCATTTGCAGATTCCCTCCTATTCATCTACTTCCCGCCTCTCTTTTTCTCTCTCTCTCCCTGGATCTCTCTCCATTCATCACTCCATCACACACACACACACACACACACATACACACACACACACACACACACACACACACACACACACACACACACACACACACATACACACACACAAACGCATACACACAAACACACACATACACACACACACACGGTGGTGGTTGTGGTGGGCGATAGTGGTTATGGTAGTGAATGTGGTGCTAGTGGTGGTAAGGGCGGTAGTGGTGGTGGTTGTGGTGGTTGTGGTGGTAAGGGCGGTGGTGGTGGTGGTGGTGGTGGTGGTGGTGGTGGTGGTAGTGGTTAGGGTCAGTGCAGGGCCACGGGGCAGCATTGCCGCTCACTTGCTCACTTGGCCCAGCCCATGGTGCTCCATCTCTGTTACCATGGTGCTGCAGAGGGCCAGGGGGAGATCAGCAGCCCCCCCCCCACCACCCCCCCAGGGCTGAGGATCTAGCCCTGGGCAGGGTCATGACACGACCTCATACGCATAGACATAGAGACATGTAGTCATGGACACATTAACACACATACACACATAAAGACAAACACACATGCACACACACACACACACGCACACGGACACGCACACACACACACATCAATACAACCCCTCCAATCAGCCGCTGGCCCAGTGTTGGCTTTTCAACTGCCAGTTTTCTCGAGGTCAGAGAGACATCGTAAACATTTCTACAAGATAAATGGAGGACAGCTCTATGGAGTTAGGTTGGCCCCTTGTGTCGGCCCCTGGAACGGGGGCCTCAGCCATCTCCAAGGATAAATTCAACTTGACTCAAATCCGTGCTGTGTGTTCAGACCGACAAACTTGGCGTGAGAGATGCAGGCAGGATTAGATTCAATATCAGAGTCGATTTCCTGTGCAGCGATTGGATTTGTTTTTCATACTTTTTATGAGGCAGTTTACTACACCCATGAGCTTACAAAGAGAGTCACCTCATTGATTGCTGGAGGAAATATGGTGTTTGTTCGTCCAATAGATCATCCCACAGAAGTGTTTGAGTTCATTTGCGTTAATAGC
>NC_044064.1:10372173-10374673 GCF_902167405.1 Gadus morhua
GGGTGTGCATGTGCGTAAGTGGGTGTGTAGGCGTGTGCACGGTGGAGACAGCTTTAATGTAGTGTGCTCGGTTCTGGGCGTTCGTTTCATTAATTGACTGCAACATAAATGACTCATGTGAAGTTAAAACTTTAAAGAAAACAGAGGAGAGAGATCAGGATCACAAGGTAGAGGTGCTGAGGGGAGGAGGAACAAGAGAGAGACAGAGAGAGACAGAGACAGAGACAGAGAGAGAGAGAGAGAGAGAGAGAGAGAGAGAGAGAGAGAGAGAGAGAGAGAGAGAGAGAGAGAGAGAGAGAGAGAGAGAGAGAGAGAGAGAGAGAGAGAGCGATAGATGGGAGAGCTAGGTAGCACAAGGAGGGGGGTAGTGACAGATAAAGAGGAGAAAGAGAGAGGGAGGGAGAGGGAGAGAATAGAGGCTGAATCGAATAATGATAGTGTTAAGATATCTTATGTGGTGTTACGTATGTGTGGAGCGCTCTTATACAACTCTTTCTATCGAGTGAAGTGTGCTGATTATTGCACACTTTTCTAACACAACCCTTCTGTTAATTCACCTTTTCTTTTAGTTCTCTCCTTCACCCACCCATCCAACGTTCAGCATCCATATATCCATGCATCATTATTCCATCCATCTAACCATCGCTCATCCATTAATCGAACCCGCTTACATCCATCTACCCTTCTACCTTATTCAACCATCTATTCATCATCCAGTCGTCCATTCGTCCCCCCTCCACCAGGCCAGGCATTCATGCCATCCATCTATCTAAGAGTGCATTTGGTCTCTGATGAACGGCGGTCTCTTGTATTATCCAGCGGCCGAGTGCCCCCCCGCTAGTTCGGGACGGACAAAGAAAGAGAAAAGCGGAAACTTTCAAACCGATGCTGGGGAGAGAACACGGTGTGGGTGTCACCACGCACAAAGGATTTTGGTCGTCACCATGGTAACCGGCAGGTCTTTTTTTGTTTTGTGCCTCTTACCCGCCAGGTGTATGGCGTAGCTCACTCGCTTGCGCGCACACACACACACACACACACACACACACACACACACACACACACACACACACACACACACACACACACACACACACACACACACACACACACACACACACACACACACATACACACACACACACGGATGTACTGCTGAGTCAGTGGGGCTAGCGAAACAGATGGCGGCTGCTGGCTGTGTGTCGCGCTCTTGTCTCGGTTTGAGGGACGTTGGGAAGAGGAAAATGACTTTGAAAGCAGAAAAACATTTTTTTTCGGAGACTATAAGGTTTTTAGTTGTTTTTTTTGGATGGCCCTAAAAGGCTGCTGTTCTTTTCGTTTTCCTGCTTATTCATCGTAAGGGATGTATACTTTAGGGTTGATATCTTAAGAACAAGGTAACATTGTGATAGACTGCTGAGTTGACCTCTGAACTCTGCACGACCGAACTTTGGACATCAGCGCGGATGCGGTTTTCCCGCCGTTTCTGCCCCCATTTTGTCATCCCTAATTGAACTGAACCCCCTGAGCCCCACAAAATGGCCGCGCCGACACAAGCAGTTGCATAACCGTTACATAAAAAAGGGAAAAAATAGAGTGAATCCCTCACCCTTAATCTCCCTTAAAAGGGTGTGAGACTCTTACAACGATCACTCGACTGACTCACACGCGTACTCCAGTCCCAAGCCACCGCCAGGGTGAATCCACGTTGAAGTGACGCTGTTCTCTCTCTCTCTCTCTCTCTCTCTCTCTCTCTCTCTCTCTCTCTCTCTCTCTCTCTCTCTCTCTCTCTCTCTCTCTCTCTCTCTCTCTCTCTCTCTCTCTCTCTCTCTCTCTCTCTCTCTCTCTCTCTCTCTCTCTCTCTCTCTCTCTCTCTCTCTCTCTCTCTCTCTCTCTCTCTCTCTCTCTCTCTCTCTCTCTCTCTCTCTCTCTCTCTCTCTCTCTCGTCTCCTTCCCTCCCAATCTACCCTAAGCCTACGGCCCTGTGTGCTCTTCTAAAGTCCCTGGCCGGGCCCTTATCTGTGCGGCTCTTTTGGCGGGAGGAGTTATACATGAGGACGGAGCTGTGTCGCTTCAATTAGTGCCCCCTCTGAAATGAAGCCATGACTTTGATTAGTCACACTGTCTCTGCCATGACTTACTCTCACTGTATGCATTCATATTGTTGTGACTCTCTCTCTGTACCTGTATGTATATATATATACATATATATATACATATATATATATATAATTTTATTTCAGACCCTTTCTAGATTTATTTCTGGACAATGCTGAGTAGAACCACTAACAAGATCGTACTGACCAATGCCAAACTCGAGCGAAGCGTGCGTCGGTGACACAGATGAGGAAAAATGTATCTAATCTAATTCCATCGAGTAAATCGAGTTTGTTGTCTGTTGTTAACAGGCCTCCTTTAAGAACACCAGGCTGGTTGTTGGTGTATTTTTGCGTCGGTTTCATCTGTAACTCGTTGTTGTCCTCAGTTTGTCCGTCAGTTG
>NC_044064.1:10379673-10389673 GCF_902167405.1 Gadus morhua
CAATCTTTAAGATTGAATGCCCACTTGAATTGGATTAGGCCTTAGCGCGCGCGCTCTCTCTCTCTCTCTCTCTCTCTCTCTCTCTCTCTCTCTCTCTCTCTCTCTCTCTCTCTCTCTCTCTCTCTCTCTCTCTCTCTCTCTCTCTCTCTCTCTCTCTCTCTCTCTCTCTCTCTCTCTCTCTCTCTCTCTCTCTCTCTCTCCCATTTGTTCCTCTCCTCCAAAGTTTTGTGTTTTCAAACTATATGTGATTGTGTTGCACAAGTCTATTTGTGTGTGCATGCCCGGGGTCCATGCACGCACTTGCCTCTGTGTGTGTTTGAGTGTGCGTTTGCGTGTGATGTGTGTTCGTGGAGACTGCCTAACAAGACACCCAGGTGGGTAGCAGGTGTTCAGACCAACCTAGAAAGATGACAACATAAAAACATCAAGAAATACATGCAGCCATCCTGGCATACACTACATACACACACAGACAATACACACACCATACACACACCATACACACAGGTAGAGTGCCTTTGCGTTATTAACACCTAGCTGTCCATTACACGGTAGGCTAAATACAGAATGTACGAGAGAAAGAAGGAAAGAATGAGAGAAGGAATGAAGGAAAGAATGAAAGAAGGATAAAATGAAAGAACAAAATAATGAATGAACCAAAGAATGAATGAACGCATAAACCATTGAATGAACAAATGTATGAGCGAGGGAGCGAATTGTGATGAATCCATTAATGAAGGAACCAACGAATGGAAGAACATAAATGAGAGCAGGAAGATCGAAAGGCAGAACGAACAAACGAAAGAAAGAAAGAAAGAAAGAAAGAAAGAAAGAAAGAAAGAAAGAAAGAAAGAAAGAAAGAAAGAAAGAAAGAAAGAAAGAAAGAAAGAAAGAGGGAAAGAGAGAGACCGTAAAGAAAGAAAGGAGGAACAAACAGTGCCTCCCAGAGTGAGCAAACGATGCCATTAGGTGTGTGTGTGGGTTAAACGCTGCAGTGCGCTCGCTCCGCAGCAGCCTACTCCGGGGTTACACTAACTAGCGCTCGGGAACGCGCCCATGCGGGGAAACCACGGCTGCTTGCATAAGAATAATATTCACTTTCCTCCACATGGCCGTTCTCGCCGGCCCTTTACGGAGAGTTCAGTGCTGTGTTGACGATGTTAATGTGTTTAGTGCAGCGCCGTGGTAATCCTGGAGCCATGGGACACCCCACGCCCTCCCCCCGCCAACACGCGGCCACGCACGCATGCATTCATGCTGAATGGACACATGACGCGCACGCACACACGCCAACACACATTATCGTATGTGATGTGTGGCGCAGAGGGGAGGAGAGGGGGAGGGGGTCAGGAGAGGGGGGAGGAGGTGTAGATGAGGAGTGGGTGGTTGGGTGGTGGTTCAGTGGTAGTTGGGTGGTGGTTGGTTGGTAGTTGGGTGGTGTTTAGCGGATGGTTGGGTGGTGGTTAGTTGGTTGTAGGGTGGTGTTTAGGTGATGGTTGGGTGGTGGTTAGTTAGTTGTAGGGTGGTGTTTAGGTGATGGCTGGGTGGTGGTTAGTTGGTGGTAGGGTGGTGGTTAGTTGATGGTTGGGTGATGGTTGGGTGGTGGTAGGGTGGTGGTTGGGTTGGGTGGTGTTTAGGTGATGGTTGGATGGTGGTTAGTTGATGGTTGGGTGGTGTTTAGGTGATGGTTGGGTGGTGGTAGGGTGGTGGTTGGGTTGGGTGGTGTTTAGGTGATGGTTGGGTGGTGGTTAGTTGGTTTTAGGGTGGTGGTTAGTTGATGGCTGGGTGGTGGTTAGGTGATGGCTGGGTGGTGGTAGGGTGGTGGTTGGGTTGGGTGGTGTTTAGGTGATGGTTGGGTGGTGGTTAGTTGGTTGTAGGGTGGTGGTTAGTTGATGGCTGGGTGGTGTTTAGGTGATGGCTGGGTGGTGGCTGTGGGAGGCGGGGGCTGATGGCGTCGACTGGGGAGTGGACAGTAGCTTGTGGTTAGTGTAGCGTGACAGCGAGCGTTCATCTGAAGAGATTTGCAGGGCTTGTGAGTGTAGGCACGGGGGGATAGGACTCCTGTTCCTCTGCATGCGTATGTGCGCCTGTGTGTGCGTGTGTGTGTGCGTTGGTGCGTGTGTGCGTGTGTGTGCTTGCGTGCATGACATGTTTTTCCTTGTCCTCGGTTGTCTGCTGTTGACTATGTATGTAACATTAATCAATTAGTGTGTGTGTGTGTGTGCGTGTATGTGTATGTGTACTCTGCCCCCCAGTGAGTCAGTATGCTGAGAGTGAGTATGTCTAAGCCCCAACAACCAACCACGGCTGAGCGTTGTGCATACGTCCTTTCCCCTCTCTCCCTCTCTCTCTCCCTCTCTCTCTCTCTCTCTCTCTCTCTCTCTCTCTCTCTCTCTCTCTCTCTCTCTCTCTCTCTCTCTCTCTCTCTCTCTCTCTCTCTCTCTCTCTCTCTCTCTCTCTCTCTCTCTCTCTCTCTCTCTCTACACTGTTCCTTTTCTCATCTCTTTTCTCTTTCTCTCTCTCTTCTAATCTGTTCCTGTCTCTGTGTCACATTCTCTCTCCCTCTCTCCCTCCATCTCTCTCTCTATCTCTCTCCCTCCATCTCTCTCTCTCTATCTCTCTCCCCCTCTCCCTCCATCTCTCTCTCTCCTCATCTCTCTCTCCCTGTACTCCTCTCGATCATCCCTCTCTCATCCTTTCATTTCAATCTACAATTCAATTCTACGCAGCTTTATTGGCACGTCTGATGAGTCACAATGACAATGCCAAGACAGTTTTCAACACAGTACGTTCAACACACAACCAATAAACAAAAGTGTGTGATGTGTGTGTGTGTGTTTGCGTATGTGTGTGATGTGTGCGTGTTTGCGTATATCCACAAAGGGCTTTGTGGATGAGTCAGTTTAAAATGGTCTGTCCCTCTTGGTCTGATCAGAGCCAATGGAAGTTCAGCTCTCGTTGTCCAACCCCGAGAGAGACCTCCCATCCTGCTCTCTGCCTGACCCAACCCATCTTCTGTTACTCCCTCAGTCCCAGGTCACACCCTCTTTACTTATGCTCGGGGTTCAGGGAAACTGTCAACTATTTCAGGATTAAATTAACCAATCCCCTAACTCTGTTCTGTTCTTCCCTCCTCCTCTCTCTTTCTCTCTCTTTCTCTCTCCCTACCTCTCACCCCCTCACCCCCTCTCCCTCTCTCCCTCTCTCCCTCCCTCCCGCTAACAGGAAGATCATCGAGGTGAAGATCATCGATGACGAGGAGTACGAGAAGAACAAGTCCTTCACCATCGAGCTGGGGGAGCCCATCCTGCTGGAGATCGGCCAGAAACACGGTGAGCCCCGAGGGACTTCCAGAGCAGGGCCCCATGAACACATATACTCTAAATATATACATAGATAAGTATAGAGAGAGAGAAATTAATAGATGGATAGAGAGAGAGAGAGAGAGAGAGAGAGAGAGAGAGAGAGAGAGAACGAACACACATCACACAAACGCACACTCAAACACACGCAAGCACTCACAGAGGCAAGTGCGTGCACGGACCCCGTGCACGCACACACAATCCGACTTGTGCAAACACAACCACATATAGTTTGAAAACACAAAACTTTTCAGGAGAGAGAGAGAGAGAGAGAGAGAGAGAGAGAGAGAGAGAGAAAAAGAGAGAGGGAAAGACAGATACAGAGAGAGAGGGGAAGAGAGACAGAGAGAGAGTGAGAGAGAGAGAGAGTGAGAGAGAGAGAAAAAGAGAGAGAGAGGTTCGGGCGTGTGCAGAAAGAAAGGATGAAAGGATATAATAAAGGAACGGGACGGACGGAGAGAAGATCTAATTGAAATAAGGTCGGGTAGAAAAGGAGGATGTAATTAATGAAGGAAGGAGTTAATTGACGTAACATTCATACAAATACGGTCACATTCTATTTAATTCCCCCCCCAAACCCCATTGGACGGTATTCCGGGTTTTAAAACAATTGGATTTCCCCCCCTCTTCTTTGTAATGCAAATGAATGCATACGCCGTCTGAAGCTGACAAATTACTTTACTTAAGCGAAGGACACGCATAGGGTGTGTCTGTGTCACGCACGTGTGCACAGACACACACTCACACGTGCACGCACACACCCAGTAGCTGCGTGCTGAATGTGATGCATTATGGGGTGACAGGCAGGTTGCATGTTGTTGTCATGGAGGTTTTATTACGGCTGCAGCAATGCTGTCACAATACGTGAGCCCTGATATATACAGTGTACACACACACACACACAAACACACACACACATGCATGCATTTGTATGCATACACACAGATGCAAATGAACACACGCACACACACACACACACACACACAAACACACACACATGCATGCACTCATATGCACACGCACAAATGCAAATGAACACACGCACACACACATGGATATGCACAGATGGAAGTGAACACATGCAGACACACGCATGCACATTCGCACACACAGTGACACACCACAGACAAACAAACAACGGAGCACACAGGGTTAGAAACAAACACAAGCTTGTGTGCACGTACACAAAGGTATGTATGCACACACATCACATGCTGGCTCATTGACATACATCCATACACACTTACACACACACACACCAAGCACACACACACACGCACCCACACCGCGTTAGAAACCAGTACAGGT
This sequence comes from Gadus morhua, assembly GCF_902167405.1. NCBI lineage: Eukaryota > Metazoa > Chordata > Actinopteri > Gadiformes > Gadidae > Gadus > Gadus morhua. Next base: position 10,384,344 of record NC_044064.1, read on the forward strand.
ATAGACTCGCGAAAGAGGTGAAGGAGCAAAGAAATACCTGCACACACCCACAGCGACACACAAACGCGCGCACAAAAACACATGTCGTAGAGCCGCCTCGCTCAGCATGTGTTAGTCAACCGGAGATTACCGAAGCTGACGGGAACTGCCACCTTCTGTAAAGGCAGCGTGAGCAGAGAGAGTTTTGGGGATCTTTGTGTTAGCGTAACGTTTGCTGAGCCTATGTAAGATTCCACTGTGAAACCCAAAAGTCAATTCCTCCGTGACAACTTGTGATCTGTGCAAAGGGACGATGAGGTGTCATACACGTGGGATGTGCCGGTGACATCTGCCCACGCACAGAGTTAGAATTTGCCCCTTATTTCTATTTTTTCCCAACTATCACAGATGCTGTTAAAGCCGACATGAGCTACGGTAATCCTGAGCCTTTTACGAATCACCTCTGTATTGGAATCCCTGTAGCGTAACAACATGTTTTGGTTTGCTATATCTCCTCACGCTTATTCAAATCGAAGGCGGAGTGCCCTTTGGTGGTGGTTGTAGACAGTTCTTCTTGGGGGTCAGCTGTTCTCTTCCAGGGCCAATGAGACCATTTTAGGAACCATTCAACGCCAGTGGTTCTTTGAGCAGTGCTTTTTTGAATTAGGGCTGTTTTTGTCATACACGAGTTGCTTGGTAATGTTTGTCTGTTTTTACAGGTTGGAATAAAGTAAATCTTACCACTGCAGGCTTATGGTTCATCCTTAAAGGTTTAATATATAATTTCCGCCACTAGGGGTCTCTCCGTGAAAACAATAACAAAATACGTAGTTTGATGACATCTGAACTAGCGTGGAAACTGAAAATAAATTTATGCTCATGGACAATTGATGCCCCAATGTTTTATTCACGTCCCGTTTAGCCACGTTTTGTCATTTCATTCTAAGGAAATTTCTCACATATAAATTGCATAACGTTAACCCGCTAACCGACCATGCGATGAGTTTACTACCGAAACAGCTAGTGGATCACGTTATGTGGGGCAGCCCAGCACTGTTATCCATGGTCAAAACAATCAAAATAAAAATGTCTTGCAAGATATACACAAGAACTGGTTGAGATTAAGGCTGTGTTTTGGTTCTGGCATGGGTTGTCTGCGGATTGATTCTATTAACACATTCGGCCGTCCGTCATCTCTAACGAGAAAAGCCGCCAACAATCCTCCACCTCGTGCATGTTTTGATTCAGAGGCTGCGAGAGGAGGGGCTGTTCACAGAGGGCCTGTTGTCAGCGTGTTGGTGAGAAAGCGAGAGCAAATCAATGTGCGATGTGCACAGCTTTACAGTGAAATACGGTTTTACCTACTTAAAAAAGAAAATCGATGTATAGCAAACACTATCGACCGAATTGTTTGATACAATTTTTGCTGTCTCTGTGGGAAACACTGCATTGGCATGAGACACTTATTAAAGACGCATATCATAGTTAGCTAGATCTCTATTGAATTAAATCAATAAATGAGGCCGACGGTGTATTACTGTTTTCAAGTGATTCTCAAGGAATGTATTTAATTGACTGTTAACGTGAATAAAACTACAGATTTGTCAGGGTTTGAACGTTGTTTGTAACAATAAGGATATGTAAATACTCAACTCGACAAAATTTATAACATAGGTCTAATCGTTTTCATAGGTCTAATCATCAGATTTTGAGATATTGATTGTAAGAATAATGAAATAAGGTTAGATATTTCTTGCTTGCAAAGAACATTGACATGGCATTATAAGTCTGTGTATGATCATTTGCAAAAAATATTTGGATCCTTTCTCTTTCAAGTGTTCTGGCGCCCCCCCTGACCCCACTCACAACCTCCAGTGGCGCCCTTATGCCTTCCTACGATTATCTTCCTGTTGGCCTAATCAACCGATTCCAACAGGTCAACCCATCAATCAAGCCATCCGACACGCCCTCACGCTCCCGCCCCCTTTTTTTTGTCTCCTAGGCGACTCCAATGAGAACAAGCCGGTGGTGGGGGCGGAGGACGAGGAGGTGGCCAAGATGGGCTGTCCCAGTCTGGGGGAGCACACCACGGTGGAGGTGTTGATCGAGGAGTCCTACGAGTTCAAGGTGAGGTCGCCGCCGGGGGGCGTTGACCTCCACCACCACGTGGCACCTTACGTCGCCATCCTCATTCCATGCCCTAATTTGGTCATTGTGGTTTTGTGTACGTGCGTTTCATTGGTGTCATGTTGTGTTTATTTTTTGTGTCTGTATTTTTGTCCTCCGTGTGCGTAGAGAGCCGTCGACGTACTCTTGTCCCGATCCAAACAGGTTACCCCATTTTTCATATTTGTTTCATTTCTTCCACTGCAGTATTTTACACGCGCCTTCTATCGCTTTCCTTTATCCCTCTCATACCGCTGAAAACACCCCTGTGCCCCCCTTAACACACACTCACCTCCCAAACCAGATGTCTCATACTTGTGTAACCCCCTTTTTCACTAACACATTGCAGCATGTATTCAATTACAGTCAAACGACAGTGGTACAAGTCTTTAAGCACGATAACAACCTTATGGGTCGGGCTCCGAACGCCTGGTGTTCCCCAGTTGGGATGGACACACGCACGGTAGTATGAACAGGCCATTACCAGCACTCACGATCACAACACAGGCAGAGATAGGGGTAAACATATGGAAGGTCATTGTGTGCCATAAAGCATCATTCATCAAACAAGCTACTGTAGATAGTAGCTACTACATTGATTGATTCAAAAGATGAAGAAAGACTGAAAATGGCTAGGGTGGCACACGTAAAATAAGTTGATTTAGTCTACTTTGACTTGAACAGCAGTTCTCGTTGAAAGGAGATTCAGAATGTTTTCCCAGAGAGCCCTGCGCCCTTTAGCATGAGGCAGGGAGGGGGAGAGAGCGGTCTGAGTCTGCTGTGGTTGGCCGTGTGTCTGAGGCTCTTGTCTCCGCTCCGCACCACAGCGCATGGTGCTTGAGGACACGGATGAGTCCGATGAGGAGGAGATCGTAGGGGCTTGTGTCCCCTGCAAGAAGTTTAACGTAAGCCCCCTTGTGTCCGACGACGCCCCTCCCTGCCCCCCGGTCGCCGTCGGTGGGGGTCTTTTGGAATCTAGTTTTGAATCTGGTTTTTGGTCTTGGCTCTGATTGAAATGCATGATTCGGGGATCTTCTTTTCTCTCTCTAATGAGGTTGAATTAACTACTTGTGGAGTGGTGAATGTGTGTGTACGTGTGTGTGAGTGCGTGCTTGTATGTGTGCGTTTGTGTGTTTGTGTGTATGTATGTGTGTGTGTGTGTGTGTTTGTCTGTGCATGTGTGTGCACACGTGCACACCTGTGTGCCTGTGTGTGTGTGTGTGTGTGTCTGAGTTTGATCTTTTAATCCTTCTGATCTCTCTTCTGGGGTCCATTTGCACTACTTTTGCACTTGAGAACATGTTTAAATGTGTGTGTGTGTGTGTGTGTGTGTGTACTTGTGTGTGCGTGTGTGTGTGTGTGCAGAACACGGTAGATAAGCTGATCAAGAAGACCAACTTGGCTCTGGTGGTGGGCAGCAGCAGCTGGAGAGAGCAGTTTGTCAACGCTGTTACGGTCAGCGCAGGTAACACGCCCCCACACACACACACACACACACCTCCCTCCCACACACACACGCACCTCCCTCCCACACACACATATGCACACACACACACACGCACCCACACCCACACACACACCCACACATAAACGTGTTTGCACGTTCACACGTGCAAACACAAAAGCACACCATCAAACACAAGCATATGTGCCTAATTAACAGCTTGGCACTGCCTACACAAAATGTAAATGTAACGTCGGAACAAACACACAGTAGAAAGTGAGATTCACGGCCGCTATGTATCCATACACCGTCTCTCCAAACCCCGCTTCCCCATCGAGCTCCATACCTATCCAACTACAGATACAAGGTCTGGCCCTATCTAAGGACCCTGCCTCCCTACCTAGTGATCTAGTTACTCTGTCCATGCACCTCCATACAGTACCTACCTCCATACCTAGTTATCTTAGCTACTCTATCGATATACCTCCATGTGGCATACGCTACCGTCTTCTGTACTCTACCTACCTCCCTACCCTACCAATCCTCATTACCTACCCTTACTACCTCCCTCCCTACCCTACCAATCCTCATTACCTACCCTTACTACCTACCTCCCTACCTACCCTTACTACCTCCCTCCCTACCCTTACTATCTACCCTTACTACCTACCTCCCTTCCTACCCAGCCTTACTACCTTCCTCCCTCACTACCTACCTCCCTACCCATACTACCTACCTCCCTAGCCTACCTACCCCAACTCCCTAAATCCCTACCTCCCCTTACTACCTACCTCCTTACCCACCCAAACTACCTTCCATTACTACCCCACCTCCCAACCTACGCACACAACCCACCCGACCTACCCAACTAATCAACACGGGACCAAATCCCCCCCCCCCCCGTTCTCCGTTACCTAGGCGACGACGACGACGAGGAGAGCGGCGAGGAGCGTCTGCCGTCCTGCTTCGACTACATCATGCACTTCCTGACGGTGTTCTGGAAGGTGCTGTTCGCCTTCGTGCCGCCCACCGAGTACTGGAACGGCTGGGCGTGCTTCGTCGTGTCCATCTCGCTGATCGGCCTGCTCACGGCAGTCACCGGGGACTTGGCCTCCCACTTCGGCTGCACCGTGGGCCTCAAGGACTCGGTCACCGCCGTGGTGTTCGTGGCCCTGGGCACCTCCGTTCCCGGTGAGCGAGCGTGCCTTTTTTTTTTTTGTTTGGGGACGCTTAATGGACTGCGTTGCTGTAGAGCTTTTTCCCAGGCAGTAGGCGACTCAAAGCGCCTTTTTCCGATTTTTGCCTGACATTCACCCGTTCAAGCACAAAATGAATGCGCTCATTCATGCACACATTCACACGCCCGACGGCGACGTCGGCCAATGCAGGGAGACAGCCAAACCTCGTCGGTTGGGGCGGTTGGGGTGAGGCGTCTTTTCCCTCTGGGACACCTCGACGCTCGCTGCTAGGAGGAGCCGGGGATCGAACCGGCAACCTTCCGGTTACAAGCCAACCCGCTCTTTCTACTGAGCCACATGTCGCCTTGTGAGGACGTGTGTTTTTTTGTGAGGACGGGTTTCTTTAAGCGAGGAGGCACATGATCGCAGGTGGTTGGGTGTTTGTTGTCGCACACTGTGTTCACACATAAGGGGTTTTGTGTGTGTGTGTGTTTGCGTCCCGGTGGAGCACACAAGCGGGTCCGGCGCTGTTTTATGCTAACAACCGTTAAAAAGCGAAACAA
>NC_044064.1:10394673-10542173 GCF_902167405.1 Gadus morhua
CCAGGACCAGTACGCCGACGCGTCCATCGGCAACGTGACGGGCTCCAACGCCGTCAACGTGTTCCTGGGCATCGGCGTGGCGTGGACCATCGCCGCCGTGGTGTGGCGCTCCCGGGGCAAGGCCTTCCGCGTGGACCCGGGCTCCCTGGCCTTCTCCGTCACGCTCTTCACCATCCTGGCGTGCGTGTCCGTGGCCATCTTGCTGTACCGCCGGCGGTCCTCGGTGGCCGGCGGGGAACTGGGGGGGCCGCGGACTTGCAAGCTGATCACGTCGCTGCTCTTCGTGTGCATGTGGTTCATCTACATCCTGCTGTCCTCGCTCGAGGCCTACTGCCACTTCCCCAGCTTCTAAGAGACCACCCCCCCCCCCCCCACACTGGGGTGAGGAGTGGGGGAGGGGTTAGGGGGGGTGGGGGGAGGGGGGGCGAGGGATGAGGGGTTCCTACTCTGGCTCCTCTACACTCTGTCAGGGTGCTTGGCCAAGGGTTGGGGGGGGGGGGAGAGAATAGGGGTTTAGGGTTGGGATTTGAAAATAAAGAAGGCAGGTGTGGAGGATGGGAGGAGAGGAGTTGGGAGTGGAGGCTTATCCCCACAGGGGAAATGTACCGCCACAGTTCAAAGAGAGAGACAGAGGGAGAGAGTAGGAGGTGGAGGTAGGACGGGGGTGGAGGGGGTGGTTGACATGAAAGGGCTGATGAGAGCTCGGGCTAGTTTGGGGAGCAGCGGTGAGGGGGTGAGGGGTGGGGGGGGATGAGGGATGGCAGCAGGCTCCGGAGAGGAGGGGAGGGGGTAAGACAGGAGAGGAGAGGAAAGAGGAGACGAGTGCCTAGGAGGGGAGGGATGACACATGCTGGATGTGGCCCTACAGATATCAGTTTGCATCTACTCAGTATTGCCGGCTCAGAAATCAAATAGAGACGCAAAGGGCAACAGAGGGAAAGAGAGAGATAGCAGGAAAGAGATAGCGGGAGAGAGATAGTGGGAGCAAGGGAGAAAGAGAGGGAGAGATTGGCAACAAAGAGAAGAAGAGATAGTGGGAGAGGGAGAGAGAGAGAGATTTATTGGATGGAGAGTCAGAGATTGTGGGGGAGAGAGAGAGAAATAGATTGTGGGAGAGAGAGTGAAAGAAGGAAAGGAGGGAAGATCGTACATATAAAGGTGAAAGGAAAAGTCTTTCCCTTCCTTCTTTCTCTCCATCCATCTCGTCTCTCTTTGTTGTTCCGTGACCCTCTGACCGCTCATCGCCACGGAAACACGGAAACCATCGATCCGAACCCCCCTCTCCTCCCCCACCACCCACCCCTTCCCGACAAGGACGCTTTCGACACACACAAACACACACATTGTTAGACACGCAGACACCGCCGGAAATCTCTAGAACCGTCTTGACTTTGTTCCGTCCGCTCCCGCAGTTGTGTGTCTGGATGTCGTCAACGATCGATAGTGTAACGATAACCGACGCCAGCGTCCACTGTATCCCACACGGACAGGGTCTAAAGATCTCCTCAGATAGTTCACATCCTACTAGTTTAGAACCAATGGTGGTGGCTGGGTACAGAAATACATTGGACTGGATTATCAGGAGGCAAAGATGGGAGCCACAGAGGGCGGTGAATTTGGTTACGTCATCGATATACACGTTAATATTATGTACAGTGTTGAATGGGGAAAGGGAAACCGGCCTGTAGTGGTCTGGTGTCCATTGAGAGACACACAGAGCTGAGAGATTCGGAAGGTACAAAGACCGAGGTTGGAGCTAGCACCATCCACAATGGCGTGCAAACTACACACACACACACACTAACACTCACACGGAGGCGCACACACAAGGCGTTTGGCTGTGAGGAGCCCTCAGGTGCATGGACTGGAGTGGGGTGACGCTAAACTGAAAGGTTCGCCTGCAGACGAGAACTGACACAATAACAAGCCGCTGTTACTTTCTAGCTCTTCTTCTTCTTCCTCCTCAATACGTTTACGGCAAGATTGCCCCTCCCCCTTCCCCCCCCCCCCCCCCCCCCCCCCCCCCGAGGATGTAGAACCCCTTTTCCCGCCACTCTTTTACTTTTCTCTCCTGCTCCCCTCTGCCTGTATACACTGTGCAATGCATCCGTCCAGTACACAAAGACACGCCCACTGTCTCAGTGTGTGACGCCATCTCCTCTAGTGACTCAGTATGTACTGTAAAGAATGTGTACATAGCACACTCTGCATCCCCAGCCCCAACTTCCTCTTGCCTTACAGCTTCCTGCCACATAGAGGTCCTTGCGTCGTTGTGTCAAACTTTATAGTGTTAAACTACTTGTAGTCAAACCCCGCCCCCATCTATTCTCCAGCCAATCCGCTGCCAAACCATCCTGCCTCCCATATTTAAGCCAATCAACAATTCCAAACTCCGAATCCCTCCCGGTTTTTTGTTTGTTTTATTTAATATTTAAAAAAAATAAGACAAATGTATGGTGTTGGTTTTTGATGTTGTACCTTGTAACTGTAAAAAAGAAACCTCATAGGTATGATAACAATGAGAGCACGATAGCAACGGATGGACCAAAATGTTTTGATGTGGAATTGAAAAAGGAAATACAAAATGGAGGACATGGAGGAAGTTAAAATTGAAAGTTTGACACGAGTGCTTTTATGGAATTATAAAGATAGACAGTATATTCAAGTACAATCAGAAAAAAGATCATAATCGGATTCTGTTTGAAGTTGAAAGGGTTGATACAAATATGTGATAGAGTTCGGTATTGCTACTAAAACACCCGATCTAAGTGTTTATGTTAACCTAAAGCTGACTGAATGGGGAAAGGGAGAAAGCTGGAGCTCAGAAACCCCTCCAAGCGACACAAAGCTAATTAGCCTAGCAACTCATGAGTGGTATTGAAGGACGTCCTCTGTGGAGCAATCAAAATGAAGGATTACATTGGCTTCAAAGGTGCCAAGGAATACAAACACTTATGATGACGAGGAGAATGGAGCGGGAAGCCATTATGAAGAGACTGACCAGGACGACGGTGACTACGAAGACGACAATAGCAATGACCATATGCTTTGTTTCTATACGATCATGTAAAAACTAAACTGAAAACAATATGATTTTTATTTATGTATGTGAGATACAATACCAGGAGTTTTGTGTGTCCAGTCCTAACCTGCCCTCTCCTCTGTATACACACAAACCCAGGCACACACATTTTACTTTTTACACGATCAATGGGGACATTTCTCTCACACAAACCTTGGGAATAAGACATTTGATCTCTATGACATCGGTGAGGGTGGGGAAAAGGGGGCTCTGTTTTGAGTCGAAGACACCTTGGATACAGCAGTTAAGGTTCCTATAAAATGGAAACATACAATTCCCCACAATTGTAAGGACGTTGTATTCCGTGCCACCTGTGATGATAGCATTATGGCACCTAAGACTGTGAACAGGATAATGTCCCTCCCTACTCTAACACATCATGAAGGGAACACAAGTACAGTTCCAATATTAGGTTCAAGTACTGCCTCTTTGGACCATTGTACATTTTAACATTTTAACTACCACGGCTGGACATTAAACGGTCAGAACGGGACATCCCTTACAAATATGTTAGCATTGGGATTTTTTTAAAGATCTGTCCATTGTGTCGAGGTCTATGGTACGTGTGGTGGCAGCGTAGATACATTTATTTCCATGTTTTAGAAAAAAAATAATCTTTAATTTTTATTGAGTTTTGTTATTTATTGTTTTTCAAAACTTTATCATGTCGTATTTCATCCAATTCAAAATTGCAACTGAAAAATGTATGTTGAACATCTGTTTCCATGGATACAGCTTTTTTAAACGTCCTCATAATGACGAGAGACCAACCTTGCAATCTATGTCCAAAAATGGAAAGAAATGCCAAATTTTTATCTAGAAGTTACATTTCCTGAACAAACAATGTTATATGTAAACACCATAGCATGGACATAGCATTTTTGTGTTAAACGTTTGTACGGTAACAACAATCTAGTTTTTTGTTATATTTTTGATTTTCTTTTGGGGGAGTGGGTATTAGTTTGTCCCTTACGCATGTTGTGTGTATACCAATGTAATGTGTGTGGATGTTCGTACCACGCCCAATTTATTACATGACTGACTCCACTTTGTAACCATCACCACTTTAGTTTGGAGAAAGGTGAGAGAGAGAGCGCAATCCCAAGGTCTGCTCATCATACATATTTCAAGCTACCAATCCACGGCTATGGCATCGCTACCAGTTCACGCTCTGTTACGTACATTTTCAACACCGATGTGACGCACTTGGTCATAGCGGGGGGCGGGCGGGGGGGATGCTTGGCCGCGAGCTACGACCATGTCTTGCCAAGACGTATGTGTTTTATTAATGCGTAAGAATGAGGGGGTTGCGTGTAGTGGAGAGGTCTCTGGTGCGGTCTTTGAACTAGATACAAACTAGCGCCATGGTAATTTTGCAAGCATGTGGGGCTTTTAGCTAGCATGGAGAGACTTTAGTAATTAACTATTATTGCTGAGCATGGTTCTGAAGATCTGTCATGTGTACAATTCTTGGCACTAGAGTTCTGGAACTCGCCAGTCAGGATCTGTCTGTAGAGATTTGAGCTCCAAGTGCTAGCATAGCCAACCAGATACAATATTTGTTTACTATCATTTAGTAAGCTATAGTTTTTAACTAAAACACACACTAAGCAATATTGTGTTCCATCCCATGGGGATGGGTAACAGAGACTGAACATCATACACATTACTCAAGCTTCACACAATGTCAACGTTTTTCCACCAATAGGAAACCACAACCAGACATGAAGAGGCTTGCTGAGATTAAAACTCTGTGCTATTTTAAGGAATCACTACGGGGGCTCAGTACATGCCCTGATGAGTGTGCACATACATGCCAGCACATCTCACTCCGGCCCAGTGAGAAGAAATGGAAACCATATCTGTAACCATTTTCTTTTTTCCTCCTGTTGCTTAGCGACCATTTGTCTCAACAAGCCATTATCTTTTTGACTGTTGAGGGTGCATGTGTGTGTTTGTGTGTGCGTATGAGCGCTATGTTGTTTTAGCACTATTTAACTTTGACGTTAATGTGTCCCTTCTCGCTGAATGACTCTATACTGCATATGCTTCGATTTGACTCATAATATGTGTGTGTAGGTTTGTCTTTTGTCTATGCATGCCCTCTGTGCATTTGCATGTCCAAGTGTGTATGTTTGTGTTTGTGTGTGTGTGTATGTATGCTTTAATCTGCTCATAAGGGCTAACTCAATGTCCTTGGATAAGTCCCATATACTGACACATGAGAGAGGGGGTGTCTGTGTATTACTATTCATTTTGCATTGTGCATCGTGCACAAGTGTGCACTGTGTGCGATGGTTGTGCATACAACAGTTCAGTACTGCGCATCGATGTGTGTGTTATTTTGAGCATCTTCTGTAATGTCCTATACACACAAACACACACACACATTATATAGATCCTATAATTGAGTTGACTCTAGGCTCCTCTCCTTTCTGTTGACCTCCTCCTCGTTCCCTCTCCACACCGTCCCTCCCTCCGTCTCACTCGCTCTCTCGACGCTCCACGCCGCAGTCGTCCCATCGCAGTGCTTCATCGTTCATCCCACCGTCCAATGTGTGTGTCTCGTTCTTTTTCGCGTCATATCATGCAAGCCCTTTTTAGAAGAGGTTAGACACCTTCACAAAGTGCTTTTTTGATATTGATTAATGGTGTTATATTGTCTTCATTATTTCAATTGTCTTTTTACTATTATTTTGTTTGTATTAGGTTGTGTCATTTTGTTTTTATTTCTGTGATGTCTCAGTTATGTTTAAAGTAAGCCCTCAGAGAGAGTATAAGTAGGTAAAGTAGATTATTTATGAATTATGATACAAAAAATGGTTCTCGCATCCACATTTTTCTATGTACCTCAGTGTATGTGCGCGCGCGTGCGTGTGTTCGTACCACTCCATCCCATCCATTGTGTCGATGCATGAAACTTACAAAAAAAACTCATCTTGGATACAGTGTTGACCTTGGAAAAATGTGTTGTAGAAGAGACTACAGTATTTTTAAAAGCGTGGAGATGAAATTGAAATGACAAAAAAAGATATAGATGTTTACGATGACCAAACTTTTTTCTGTCGTTCTCTTAAATGAAATAAAAAAGTTGACTGGGAAAAGCATATTCATTGTGTTCGGTTTCTTTGTTGAAACTCAACAGCACTTGGGCTATTTCTAAAAAGAATATTTGCATAATTTCACTGAGCATCACCAATGAAATCATCACCATGTTTCCATAATACCCAATATAATATATATCCAATTAGTCATTCATTAGTATTTAAGAAATGCTTCTTAAATGCTATATTTTTTATTCCATTCTCAGGGCCCCTCCGCCTATTTTATTAAAAAACACAATCACGACGGGCTCATACATTAAGTGTATGCTGCGGTTGGATTTGTGTCTCGCCTTTGCACCCCAGCCATTTGCACAATCAAAGACGTAAGGTTCACTTCAAGGTTTATAAATAACAATGTCCACGTCGACCGTCTTAAACAGTTTTCTGAACGGGGGACTTTACTCTGAGGGGCTCTCTTAAGGGTTACATTTGGATGCTTTACCTCATAAAGCTGGAGGCAGTTGGCATAGAAACCAAATTTTGCGTCGACTGAGGTCTTTCTTTTTAACAAAGCCGGGGCTACGAGGAACAGGGGTTTTTATAATGGTAACAATGACATGTTTAGTGTTTAAATATCAACCTCCTGACAGGTCATGCTTTAAACCCTTTTTAGTTTTAAAGCTATTGTGGACTGCAATTAATAGGGGGCTTATTTCATTCATGCGTCACTCTTTATGTATTTTGTAACGCTTCTTCAGCCTGCTTAGCCGCGGGATAAAATTGCCGCTTTTGCGATTTGCATTGTTAAACAGCAGCTCAATAAAGCATTAATATATCAAGTAAAGAGAAGGTCGCCAACTCTGTGTACTACTTTCTACTGTATTATGTTGTTGGCTGGGCTTTAAGGGTAATAAAGCATCCCAAAGTCCAAGCACAGCAACATTGCCACCTCCGGTCAGACAAGTGGCATTGCTACGTATGGCAAGTGCAATTTGATATATTTTCTCCATTTTTTTTTTACCATTTAATAAGGTTAAAAATGTATTCAATTAAATTTATACATTGCCTTAGGGAAGGTTACATAAACACCTGTCGAAACCACTTGCCTAATTGAGGAAGGGATGTTGGATGCACCCAAACATACAAATTAACAGCGCGCTTCATAATAAGTTCAGGTGTGAACGCGCGCGTGTATGTGTGTGTATGTACGTTTGTGTGAGTGTGTGTGTGTTTGTGTAAGTGTTTGTGTGTGTGTGTACGCACATTTTCTTTCAAGCATGCACGTTTTAGACAGACAGACAGGCCTGCAGAGAATAGCTCCCCCTCACCCCCTCGCCCCCTCACAAACACAGAGAAACACACACACACACACTTCTCTCACACAGACACACAAGACTATACTTCTGCCCTGTCAGTTTTCTGAGTAGTCGAATGGCAGCTGCTATTCCCACGGCAACCTGCCGGTAACCACAACGGCGTGACGCTAAAAGAAGGAGGGTAAGAGATAGTCGGGGGGGGGGGGGGGGGGGGGCGAGAGGGAGAGAGAGAGGCTGAAGTTAAAAGACAAATGTGTGAATGAGAGCAGAACATGAGATAAAATAACAACAAAAGAATGGAGGACATTCAGCCCCCGAGGAACGGACACTTCCTGTGAGACTACGGGAAGTGACACTCTACTTAACGGTAACTTTTTACACTTTAGTTGTCGTTCACAAGGAAATTCACTGCATAATCTTATTTATATGTATAAGAGGGCACAAAAAAATTGCCATTTTTATTTTTAACTATGATTAAAATGAAGGTCAAACTAGAGGAAAGCACTTATTGTGAGCATCCAACAAGAGAGATAGCACTCATCAGAAGGAGGAGAAGAGGAGGAAAGACAGACGCAAGAGAGAGAGAGAGAGAGAGAGAGAGAGAGAGAGAGAGAGAGAGAGAGAGAGAGAGAGAGAGAGAGAGAGAGAATGAGGGGGAGAGACAGAGGCAGAAACAGGATTAGAAACATCAAAGAGAGAGAAACAGGTCAGGTAGGGCGAGGGAAAGAAGAGAGTAAAAGGAAGAGGTGAAACATACGAGAGACAGCAGTGAGAGGGGAGAGAAATTCAGAGAAGAAATTCGATGAAAGTGGGAAACATAGGAAAGGTGAGTGCTCAGGGTGAGAAATGAGGTGAGAACAACACTAATGGCAGACATACCAATCATCTGTGAGTAGAGGACGGGAGAGGTTGAAAGCCTGTGGACGAAGGCAAAGCAAGGAGAGAGAGGAGGGTTGAGGTGACAGAGAAAGATTGACATAAAGAGAGGGAAAATTACAGCGAAAAAATAGGTGATTTTCTTTATTGACGTCATCTGTTGTCAGTAGTGAGCATGTATAAAGGTGAATATAGATAAGAGTCACATGTGGCATCATTTATATTAACCATATTGCAATATTCTTCATTACCTCATATAGCAATTTGTGTGCACAGTGTAAATCATATTTAGATTATTACACATTCATTGATGACATCGAAGGAACTGCTTGTAAGCTCTCCGATTGGTGAAACATTGCTTAATACTGAGCCATCAGTTAATGAATGAATTAATCTGTAAATCAGTTTAAACTAACTAACGACCCCAATTGGCTATCAACCAATACTAGTATTGGTTGATAGCCAGTGGGGGTCGTTTGTAGTGGCTGACTGCTAGATCTATCAGAAGTACATTACTTGGTCTGCATGTTTGGTTTTAGCTGGTTCCAAGGTGTTCCACAGAGGTCAGTTTGAGGCCCCTTACATTGACTAATGGACTAATCCTCATTCATAATCCTATGGGAGAGAAGACTAAAGAAGCTTTTACATACTCTCCCCGTCTACGAGGGTTTTATAAAATTATTAGAAAATTGTCTGAACTTATGATTTAGTACTTTTACTATATTGTGGTTGATTAAGTGATGATACTTGATTTAATGATTTAGGATAGAACCGTAGGTGAATGTTTATGTGCTTGAATGATCAAGCCTTTTGCCCATGCACAAAACGGACACAAAATAATGTTTTGAATTTTCTACAAACTGAGCCAAGGAAAAGCACCCTATCTATATTTGCACTCCATGTGCTCCGGGCTCCGATGTATAATGTATAAATTAGCCTAGCGCTTAATGTTCACTTGTAAAATGTCAGACTTCTCCTCCTGGCTAAATGGAACATTTTAAGACAAATATTATTAAAAACTTTCCTAGGAGGCTTGAAGTCTGAAGTACACTTACTGGAATGAGAGACACAGCGGAAGAGAGGGAGCAAGTGTGAAGTCACAGTTGTGCCAAATCAATGCAACAAGGTATCACACACACGTACTACACACTGATGGGTTGTAGCCAAACACACACTCACCTGCCTTTACACACACACACACACACACACACACACACACACACACACACACACACACACACACACACACACACACACACACACACACACACACACACACACACACACACACACACACACACACGCAGGAACAGCTGTGGCCAAGTGAGTGGCACATGTGTCTGAGAAAGATATGCCATTGCCTTGATGCTTTCTTCAACAGCGTTTTACTAAGGCACTAACCTTGACCTTGTTAAAGTATGATTATCCACCAAGCGTATGGTTGATTGTCCATTACATGCCTGATCACACATCTGGTTTGACAATCCCACATGTGGTTAAATGGGGGTCCTTTAATGCAGTACTTTACAAGTTGAGCTACAAAGTTAGTAAGGTGTTCCAAATTACAATACCTTTATTTACGATACATCAACACTGTTTTAATCACCTACTTATATATTCATCTCTACCTTTCCCTCGCCCCTTTCTTTCCTGGATAGAAAGATGACGAGTGGATAAGAGGGATGGAGAGATGGTGGGAAGTAACGAAGCAGTGATAAATTAATAAGGAACACAGAGAAGGAACCAGGAACCATGACAGGCAAAGGCCGCTGGCAGTAGGGCTCAGACCACATGCCCCGTCCAAATATCTAGAGCACTGCGTGTTCCTAGGCCACAACGTGACTCGTGATAGAGCGCCGTTTACAGACAATAAGCTCCATCAGATGGTTCTTATGTGTTGAAAGACATGCTAATGCTCCAGGCTAGCAAGAATCGGCCCGCAGGCATCAGTTGTTGCCTGGAAGGAAACAGTTGGGCTAACAACCATGAGCCTAACCTCTTTAAGCCAAACGATTGCACATGTCACAGAGACGGGGAAGGTAATCAGCAAAAATGTGTTCGTCAATCCACAATTGAAGACGTCAAAACTAGTAAATTACCAAGCCTTTCTCTGAAGGGGAGTTCTATAAATTATCCCTTACATAACAGTTACACAACGATGGGAGTAAAAAAGTATCCTAAAGTTGTTGTGGGTCGTCACCATGGGGATAACACGCCCCACTCCTTCCTATAAATCTCTCTTTTTAAATATCAGTGTTGATTTGATCTGAAACAGTGGAGTCACTGGCTCTTTAAAATGGAAAGCCAGAGGAAAAAGTATGCACTAAGGTAACTCCTCATCTTATTTCTAGTTAATTTTATCCCGTAACCTACTTTTAAGGATATTGCATTGTCTACGAAGACAGGAATGTTTAAAGAAACAATTGTTTTGAACTATAACATAATTATTTACTACTTAATTGAGTTTTACTTAATTTTAGTCTTACTCAAATCAACACAAAGTCGACACACAAAATCTTATTTCCACAAATGTTTTTTTCGTTCAATTATTTTATTTATAACTTGGACAAACAGGTATTTTTATATTATTCTAAGTTTCAAACTTATCTTAATTGGGCTCCAAAATATGAACAATTGACATACGATGCTTTAAAAATAAATATGTAAAAAGATATTTTTTACCAACCGATACTGAACTGCCATAACCTGACCTTCTACAATAGAAAAACCAAAAGAGAAACATGAAACCATTGACCTTCAAGTGAAGACCCTTATCAGATTCAACTTTATTGTCATTGGCAACCAGTAGAACGAAAAGCAGTTTAACAGTAGTGCAATCATTAAAAAGTGCTTGGAGAGATGGAGAATGTTTAAAGGAGACATATTATGGTGTTTTTTCCAACAAGTAAACATAGTATTTGAGTTCCAGAAAACATGTTTTTGAAGCTGTTTGCTGGAAATAGCTTTTAGGAAAAAATATCTTGCCTACCGCTATTCCCCTCTGCTTCAGTCCCTTCAGAATGCGCTGTTTCTGGTGTCTGTAGCTTTAATGCAAATGAGCTGCTGCCCATTGACCAATGAGCTGTCAGACTGAACCACAGCATGGAGGAGAAGGAATTGTTGCCGTTTGCGGACTCATGGGGCTCTATATCTATATTATATAATATAATAATAATAATAATATTATAGATGGGTGGGCGTCAGACGTCTATGGTACTTCAACAACAAGTAAAGACTCGTAGTGGGGAATTTCTCGGAAATGGTTGTGAGGAATTGACTCTCTATATTCCATCAACCGCGACATGGTGGAATAATGGATTATATGCCGGGAGCTGAGCTGCCGGACTGCCGCCGAGACCTACCCCGGTCAGCTCCCGGAGTACACCGCCGGAGCTACCGGACTGCCCTGGACGGCTTCGACGGTGGCCATCCGGCGCGGGTAGCTAGGCGGCAGTCCGGCAGCTCAGCTCCGGGAGTACAATCCTTTCTCATCCATGTCTCCTCCTCCGGACTGCCACCAAAGCTTCGGCTGCAGTCCGGCAGAGAAAGGGATTGTACTCCCGGGACTGAGCTGCAGGGCTGCCGCCGAGTTCCCCCCGCTTGAGCTGCTCGTCCGCTGGTCCACAAAATCTTAGCTATGCTCTGATTGGAGGGGAGTGGGAGGTAATCTTTAACTGTGCCCCCTTCCTACGTAGGAGGGGGCGCCGAAACTGACTCGCTTGTTTGGTAACTGTAGGCGGGGTACTTTGAGAAATGTATATCTCACTCAAAAAAACATGTACAGACTTTTTTTCAAGGTTTATATGCGTGTGGGAGCACCAGAGACCAAAAACAGCACCCCAAATCCCAGGAAAAGTGTTGTTTTCATAATATGTCCCCTTTGAAGGAACAATTGTTTTGAATTCAGATAATTATTTACTACCAGTTACCCAAACTAAATAGAAAGTGTTTTGGCCCACCAAAGAAATGTTTTTCATCTTTATGAGTATTTTAGGCGGAATCCACGCAGAGGAAACAAAACCATGTTTTTTTCAACAATATGACCAGTATTTCTTAAAGCACAAACTGAAATGAGATTCAAGAACCTGAACTGAAGCACACCAGCAAAATGAAGAAGTACTGGTTGGCTTGAATACCAACAGACCTCCCCCTGCAATGCATATAGCACAATATCAACACAAATGTACTATTTGGAAGACGGAAACATGTCTAAAGCCTTTCCAGTTATCACACCACATGAGCCCGCCTACTGCATCAGTACTTGGTGTTAATTAAAGCAGCATGGGCGCCCCCCTGTGGAGAAGTCTCTCCACTGCCTGTATAAGGTACAAGATAAAGTTCAATGCATCGTCCCTCATGGTCCCTCACAGAATCATACAGCAATGCACAGCCTTGGCATATACATTTGAACTTTGATACTAAATGACTGAATAATTTGCCCATCTTTATTTCCCCAGATATAAAGCAGAAAGCTCTCTGGGGCAGTATGTCTCGGAGACACTTGAGTACGTTGATGCACTAGTGCACAACTTCAGTTGACAGCAAGTGACTGGAGGCTAGAGACAAACGCGTATTATCTACACTGAAGGAAATCCCAAAGCGTGAAGGACGAACAGCCGAAGAAGCTGGCTACTGTGCTGAGGAACACTGGGGAAGGAGTAGAGGAGCTCACCAACTTCCTGGATGCTATGAAGAAGCTGGCTGTAACTTCTCTGCAGGTGTTCACAGACGGAGGAGAGGTGGTTTAGCTGTCCCTGGGGATCAGCATAGAGAGCGTGGAGGACATTATCTCAGCTGCACGGCTGGTCTGTCCTCTCCTCATGCGGTTCAAGAGATGCTGAGGTCTTCTTCCAGCCCAGCCTACACAACATGGCCGTCTTTGTTAGAAACATACATAGATACCATTGAGATATTCTGTAGGTATTACCTGGTAATTGAGGTGCAGATCGGGCAAATCGATTGAGATAGACAATAGTTCATTAGACACACTACTGAAGCACACCCTGATAAGGCATTCAGAGAAGACCAGACCAGGCGGTCTGCTGAGGGGGGAGCAAAATCAGGGTTGGCTTTGTTGTGGAAGTTAATATCAATTCGCTGACTAGCTTGTCAAAGCAAGATGGTCAAAGGACAGAATTAATCATATATGTTTAAATCATATCTGACCCACTTTGTCCAGGAAGGACAATGACTTCAGACTGATGTTCTTGTTCCAGGTGGAGTCAGTGTCTGGCTTTGTCGAACAGTTCAGCGAGTGTCATCCCAGAATGCTCCAGTTCCTTGATGACACCGAGGGCTGTGCCGTCCAGCTGGACAGGATGAAGAAGGGCTCTGAGATCTCTTAGTGTGGCTGGGAGATAGGTCGGGGCCGTTGGTGGGCTCATGACCCTTGTAGGTCTGCTTCTAGCCCTGGTGACAGTCGGGGGGTCTCTGGCTTTGACCATCGGAGGGTTTTGTCTGGAGGCTACCAGTGGAGCAGCCTCTGCGACACCACAGTAACAGAGATGGTAGTCGATGACGTACAGCAGAAGAAAGCCAGTGAAGGCCTTCAGAGCTTCATGCAGGATGTGAATGGAGTCCAGAGGTGCCTGGATGAGGTCATCAACCAGAGGGGAGAGATATTAGGAGGGGATCATTGGGATACTGCTGAAGGAGCCGCGAGAGTTGTTTCTGCAGGTGGTGGAATTGGCTTCAGTGTTCGTATGATTTTTAAAGCTAGAAAGGCTGCAAGAATTTCACGAATAGCATCACAAGCAGCAAAGTGAACCTTGGCCGCCACCAAGGTTACTGCTAGTATTGGGTTGAATGTCTTCTTCATTGGTTTTGACATCTTCACCATCTGCAAAGAGAGCAGAAATTTGGCCAGAGGGGAACAAAGTGAAGTCTGAGAGTTCATCAGAGCCAGTTCATCAGAGCAACCTAAGTCGAGTTCATCAGAGCCAGGGCTCTGATGAACTTCTGCGCTCAGAAGTGGACTGTTGGACAAGAATTCATGACTCTGGGGGCACTGGCAGGCAGAAATTAACAACAATAATAATAATGGATTGAATTTATATAGCACTTTTCTAGACACTCAAAGATGCTTTACAGTGAAGGGGGGACCTCACAAACCACCACCAGTATGTAGCACCCACTTGGGTGATGCACGGCAGCCAATCTGCACCAGAACGCTCACCACACACCAGCTTGAGGTGGAGAGTGAGGGAAATAATGAGTCAGCCAATTATACAGGAGGATGATTAGGGGGCCAGATTGAATGAGCCTGGTTGGGGTAGGACACCGGGGAAACCCCTACTCTTTGCGATAAGTGCCCTAGGATCTTTTTGACCTCAGTGAGTCAGGACCTCGGTTTTACGTCTCCTCCGAAGGACGGCTTTAAGAGAGTGGGTCCGAATTAAGAGAGTGGGAAAGATGTTCTTCAGAAGCAGTTTTGGATTTCTCCACAATCCAAGTCGATTTCGAATTTGTCAAATATACTGCAAACTAAATGAAACTCAGAAACACAAATCAGAACACGATGACATCGCTAACCTAAAAGGCCCCATCTGTTTTTAGCTGATATTTTCTAGTTTCCTCCTTTTGATGTAAATTGTCCAAATTAGCATAACTTTTTTCCCTAACCATGTGGGTTCTGTAGAAAGTGGAACTCGTACCATTTGATAGTACATTTGAGAAAATGCCTTATCCGAGGTCAAACTAAACTCTGGTTTGAGTGGGATAGTTTCAGACTGTCAAACTGTCTGAGGTGATAGGCTAGACTATGTGATATATTATATCAAGCTCAATTGAAGAGTAGACATTGGGGACATCTATTTTAACTACATTTAACAAAACGTTTCTAGCATTCAGAAACCCCATAGTCAGACCCAAAATACATTGCGATAAAAGCAAGGACGAGAAAAGTGCATTAACATGAACATATAGCCGTTGTTGAAAGACAGATGTTGTATATTAAATAACAAAAAATGGAAAGAAAAGACGGTGGGGAAAAAGTACGTATTTATTGACAGCTTTGTCATCCGGTTGAGGTGGGCCTCAGAATGAGACTACCAAGTGCATCGGACAATGAAAATCCACTGCAACAAAGTAAACTTATTTCAGCTTGGTCGTATCGATATGGAACATGAGGAATGACATAACAAACAAGAAACAGTTTAATCATTTAAATTATGGACGTGAAAATATGTGTATACTCACAAATGTCCGTGCAGTTTCAATCGGGTCTGTTTTTTAACTGGCTAGAATGGAAAACGGTTCGATTTTGAATTAGCATTGGGTCTATTTTTTTGGGCCATTCTTGATTAAATCCCAGGCTAAGTACAGAAGGGGTTTTACCTTCAATATATTTTCTCCCAGTTCTTATGGAAAAGGGTGAATCTCAAAAAGCAATCCTAAAATGCGTTTGAAATCGACATTAAAGGATGGGCGTCTGCCGCCAATACACTGGCGATGACCGAACCTAATCAAAGTGATTGTTTGGGCCGTGAGGGATTATGGGTAATGATGAGAGGCATGAAGAGGCAGGCCTCTCCAAAATGGAGTACTTAATAACTAAGTATTTAATGACAGTAGCTTGTTACAATGATGAAAAAAATAAAAAAGAGAATAAGGAAATACCACTTGACAAAATGACTGATGAAGGTGGTCTACAAGCACAGGGCGGGGATCAGTCAGACAGACAGCTAGTGCTTGTAGAGAGAAGAGAGGAACAATTCCCCCCCTTCCATAATTGGTCGTCCATCCCGTATCGTCCATACACCTCACACTCTCCATCTCTCTTGAGCACTTGTGGTCAGTAGTAAAATAAAAAAAATATTCACATGAAACTTTTTAAACTCAGGATCGAGATTTTTCAACTCAGGATCGAGACACATAAATTATTATCCTTCCCCCTTATGAACAAAACCCAAAAAGCCCAACATAGTAGTTTGAGAATATTTACAGTCTTGGAGCTTAAAAATAGAACATTAAAGAAAAGGTAAATTAAATCTAAAAGCTTTACAGAAAGCAGCGTTTGTCTCTGGCCATCACACACACACACACACACACACACACACACACACACACACACACACACACACACACACACACACACACACACACACACACACACACACACACACACACACACACACAGAGCAAACAAAGACAACAAAGAAAGCCAGACTTTGGGGTAGGGTAAAATAATTTGAAAAATAAATTATAAACAAAATACTTATAAAACGAACCATTAGTGGTCAAAACTAAACATATAATTTGCGTTTGTCAGCTTTGGTTTGTGCAGGGGTCGTAGCCAATGAGAAGCACACACACACACACATGCCAGTTTGAAGGAAAAAAAATAGGCAAACCTCCGATTCTCTCTTAAATAGTGCTTGTTATTAGTGTGGGTGAGGTTTTGAAAAGAAGATTTGTACTACACCGCCCCTTGGTGGCCCACTGGCGCAGTTGCAGTAAAAGCATTTATACTTAACAAAAAATAATAACTAAAACGTTTTAAATCGATATAAGCAGATATTTTCCCTTCCTAGAACTGATGAGTGAAATTATAATAATACCATAATCTACAAATAGACGGGTCCAGCTGTCCAGTTAGGCTCTCCTTAAATTTTAAGGCTTTGTATAATTAAAAAGGATTTGTGTTTGTGTGTTTGTGTGTCTGTGTGCGTGTGCGTGTTTGTGTGTAAGAGAGAGAGACAGAGAGGTGTGCTTCAAACTCAGGTTTGGGGCGAAAGAAATAATATAATAAAAACATACAATTAAAAAAATTAAATATAAAAAAATTAAAACTAAGTAATTATAGGCAGTCTTCGGGAGGGGTCCTTAGATACGAACATTAAAGACTCGCAAAGAGTAGTCTAACATGATGCCCGACTAAACATCCTCTCAATAAAAACAACGACAACCAAAGACAGAAAACCTCTAGTAAGTGACAGAAAATAATAAAATCATAAAAAGTAAATACACCCCATCAGTAAAGTTCATCATTAACATTATCAATATAGACCCCTGTTGAGCATGTGCATTTTGGTAAATAGATTTTCTTTTAAAACATTAACTGAAAGACATCCCGCCCTCAGATTTGCAGTGACTGGTGCACTCCGAGATGGAGTCGGCCAATGAGGTGGTGCTATTGTCCAGGCTTTGGTACCACATGGTGCAGTTGGGCGTGGAGGGGGGGGAGTTGGGGGTGGAGCAGTTGGAGGAGCGGGCGGACCCCGAGCTGGGGCTGCCGTTATTGGTCAGCGGCGAGAAGAGGGCGTCGCTACGGAGGCCCTTGCTCTTTAGCTCCGCCTGCAGGTACTGGCGGATCTCGTCAGGTAAACGCTCCACCTCTGCCTCCAGCTCCCGCTCTAGACGGCACAGGAGCTGGGGGGTGGGGGAGGGAGTGAGGGAGGGGGGAGAGAGGGGAGGTAGAAGAGAAACAGAAAGTTCTGTTGGCTGACACCAGGGCATTTGAACAGAAACAATCTACTAATATCATAAAACGTTATGCTTTTATGAAATGAGGCAAAGGAAGTCAATAGGCCGACTAGCATTTTTTCTGCTATGAAGTCCAAACACAGACATTTGATGCTCATAGCTTCAGAAACACTAACGCAAAAAAGTAATCAATTGATCCATCAGGCGAATTTATTAATTGACGCAAGTTAGTGAATTGGTAAATGATTGCTGGCTCACTATTGGCTGCTCCTCGTCTATGTGCTGCAGGACTTCCCTCTGTCTCAGGACCAGCTTATCCAGCCGATGGGCCTGGGCCTTCTCCAGCTGGAGGACAGAGGTGGAGACAGGTAGAAACAGAGAGGGGGGAGGGGGGGGGGGGGGGGTGAGAGAGGGAGAGAAAGAGGGTGAGAGAGATGCATGTCATTCACCACTAAACTTTTCCTTCCCCTCGGCACAAGTTCATTTTTAAGGTGCCATTATTAATTCCATGCCAGTTTAGTTAAACAATGTAATGACTTTGATAAAAAACCAAACATCATGATTGATGTGTGTTAAGTTACCCCACGGATCGAGGTGACAGAGTCCTGAATATGTTTCCTGTTGATTTCATTCAGCTCCCTAAAGCGAGAGAGACGGAGGCAATTAGAAAGAGGGAGAGAGAGATGCATGGAGACCAAGAGTGTGAGAGAGATAAAGACGAAAAAAGAGAGAGGGAGAGACATGAACAGCATGTTAATAAAAAGTAGATATGCCTATTGTGAATAGTTTGTATGTGTATGTACGTGTACGTGTGTGTGTGTGTTTACGTTTCGGCCTTCTCTTTGTCCCGGTTCTTGGCTTCAGTGATGCTGTTGAGTCTCTTCCTGTCCAGAATCTTCTGTAGTTCCTTCTTCTCTCTGGGGAAGACAGTGTTTTTTGTAAACATCTTATATACATCTTTTCTGAACACTTATTTGTAGATATTTATGGTGGTTTTGTTTATACTTAATATAAAATTTCATGCTTTTATTTTCACTTAATACATCCCACGATTTAACTTAATTTTTTGGATTTGATCAATCTTTCCACGCCCTTATATTTAGTTCACACATCTTTCCACGCTTTTATTTTTCTTTACTTTTCACAGGTCTCCCTGAGCTTCTTGAGCTGGGTGGCCTGGCACTCATGAGCCGTCTCCTTCAGCTTCTGGAAGGCCTGGGAGGAGCACACACACACACACACACATACTCGTTAGGACTCACCACTGACCCTCGGTGTATTGTATGCGTGTTGTATTAATTCTAGGACCATAACCTCTTGGAGTGGCAGTTGCGTGTAATTGTAGGTTATGTTCGTAATTGTGTGTATGCGTGCATTGTATTTATAGCCGCCCATTTTAGTTTAACTAGTGTGGATTTCACATGAAGGAAATGTGGAATGTGCGTCTATACGCCTACATATTTTTACTTAAAAATAAATAAAACTATAAATATAAAGTTCAGTGTTTGTAAGGGACCAAACGACTTTTGATAGCGGGTGTGGACAATCTCAAACTGGGGTGTTTGGATTTTACTTCAGGCACTCACCAAACATTTCCCCTCATTTCCTTTCTAGGGACAATTCCTTTCCACCTTCAAGGACATTATCGGTCTGGGGGATCAAACCATCGCACCCGTCTCCCCTGGCCTCAGTAAAACATCCGGTACCCATATCATTCGTCAAAAGGACTACCTTGTACTGATTAGCGTTTAGCATGAGTGAGCCGACCAGGAATGTAAACAAGAGCACTTGGGTCTCTCTGATCGAGTACTCATATGGCTTCCATGTTTGCTCTCCAAAACCTCTGTTCTGACCGCTGCACGTCGATGCCAAAAGACGAAAGCGTGTGTGAACAATGTTTCCGTTGTTTAGCTCCGTTGCACGCTACAAGCTCACCAACAGAATCTTTACAAGTTAGGAATCTCGACAAATATTTATTAATTCGTTTTAGTGTCATAGGGAGACATGGTTTAGATGGCTTGATCCCCCCCCCCCCCCCCCCCCCGACACGTATCTTCCATTAATCTGACGATTTTTACTTTATACATCTCAATGCCCGCCCCCACTTGCCACGGGCCCCCTGGTGGGTGCCCCCCCCCCCCCCCCCCCGGCCCCCAGCGCCACTGACCTCCTGGAGGTGTGTGTGCTTCCTCTCGCTCTCCAGGGCGTGCTGCTCGCGCCGCAGCTCCAGCAGGGCCTTCATCTGCCACTCCCTGAGCTGCACCGTCTGCTGCTGCAGCTCCTGCTCCAGGCTCCTTAGCTGCTTCTGGGCCGGGTCCGGGGACTCACTGGACCCCACGAGGTACCACGCACACACACAGACCGACACACACACACACACACACACACACAGAGACGGACAGAGACAGACACACACAGAGACACACAGAGACCGACACACACAGAGAGAGACACACACACACACACACACACAGACAGACACACACAGAGACGGACACACACAGAGAGAGACACACACACACACACACACACACACACACACACACACACACACAGAGAGACCGACACACACACAGAGACAGACACACACACAGACAGAGACCGACACACACAGAGACAGACAAACACAGACAGAGACCAACACACACACAGAGAGACAAACACACACACACACACACAGATCGACACACACACACAGAGACAGACAGAGACACGGAGACAGACACACAGAGGCACACAAAGAGTAACACACACACAGAAATAGACAAACACACACACAGACACACAACAAGCAGAAAAATGAATCCGTGATGGCGGTAGCATGTAGATTGAAGACATTTTGGTTGTTATTTACCATACATCCCTCCATCTGCCTCCCTCCTTTTTCGCCCCCCTCCCTCCCCTCATCCCTCCATCTTCCCTCACCTTCACTCACCTCCCTGTTCTCTAAGCGCAAACATCCCACTTCCCTTAATCTCTTGCCCCTCCCTCTGCCTCTCAGTCTCTCCCGTTAAACCCTCATCCCCGGTCAGGTTCTACTCTATCTGCCCCCCCCCCCCCCGCCTCCCCACCCTTTCTCACTTCTTCTTGATGCTGTGGTTCAGTTTCTTCTCTATCTGGCTGCGTCTCCTCATGTTTTCCGAGTGGAGCTGGCTGCACTTGCTCTTCTGCTCCTTGCTCAGGGTCCACACCTGCACACGCACACGCGCACACACACACACACACACACACACACACACACACACACACACGTTAAAAGCAATTATATTCTTTATTTATTAACCATTAAAAAAAAAAAAGAAGGTAACCAGAAATAAATAATGCCACACATGCTCCAGCCCGGGACTGTGACCCAGGGACGCAGGAGACGGTACCTTCTTGAGGTGTTTCTTGTGCAGGTCCTTCAGGTCTTTGCTCTGCTTCTTCAGCGTCTTCACGTAGCCCTTCTGCTGTCTCAGCTCCTCGGTGGGCTGCACTAGCACCTCTAAACACACACACACACACACACACGCAACCACGCGTCCCGTCCGCTTAGTTCCTCCCTTTATGGCCCATACGTACACGTACGTCGATGTCTCGCTCTTCTATCCCTCCCTCTAAATAGTAGTTGACATGTTGGTGTTGTCATCACCAGCCCGTTTAGATCAGTTATGTTCACGCTCCCACAATGCAATACAATTTCATGTTGTAGTTGGGTTTTCCATTCTCAAGTATTTTCCTATATTGTAGATTGCATATTTCCTGTTCTAAATGACTTGTTCCATAGATGAATATGATTAATGGCTGAACACATTGCAACAACATGATGGTACATTATACACACACACACAAGTTCAACCCTAACAACATACAGTAAGGTGAGCCATGTCTGCTAAGTCAGAACACTCAGGGGTGGCAGTGGATGACCTTACCTGTTACAACAGAGGCTATGAAGTCCTCCCTCGGACCTGACACACACACACACACACACACAAGATGCAAGAGACACGAATGAAATGCACAATGAATGTGTGAACATTGCCACGATGACATATTTAACAGTGTGCTGTATCGTCATCAAGAGATACACCCTCAACAAAAAAAACTACAAGTAAAGTATTGAGTAGATACTGTAGAAGCAGTGAAACACACATTTTAATGGTACATCTCTGATATCACGGAAAGAATGATGAAGAACTTGAAAGATTCTTATTTTCAACGGGTTTTTTCATCCCCTAAGGAGACCCCATCTAAACATAAAACCGGCATTGGTCGATGCAGGTTTTGTGTTTAATCCATCTGGTGCTCATTGTTTATCTTTCAGTCCATCCTGACTTCAGCTTAGGATCGGTCTGTGAGTCTGTCCGTCTGTCTTACTTCACTGAGTGCGGTGTGTGAGGAGGGGGAGTGTGTCCGTGTGCACTGTGTGAGTGTGCGAGTGTGTCTAGGTGTGTGTGTGTGTACCTGGTCCGGGACTGGGGATGCTGTCAAACGACTCATCCCCCACGGCGGGGGGGAGGTTGTGGAGGGGGGAGGGGAGCCGACCCGGGGCCGCCTCGCTCTCCTTCTCTGACTCGTGTACCTCAGGCTGCTCCGGGGCGAGCTACAGACACAGACACAGACACACACACACACACACACACACACACACACACACACACACACACACACACACACACACACACACACAGAGACAGAGACACAGAGAGAGAGAGACAGAGACAGAGAGACAGAGAGAGAGAGAGGATATGAGACCGCTGGATTTGGAAAAATGTCTCTGTGTCCTTGGAAGTCTAGGGTTAGGGGGGGGGGGGCTTCATGTGTCCTGTGAAGTCCTTTGAGACTGGAACTGTGATAAGAGCCAGACTAATGAGAGCCGACCTGACTTGAAACCAGGGTGGCTCTTTCTAACCCGAGGCCTTCTCACCACCCCAGCGCTGGGGGCTGTGTGGCCGCTGAAGGTGTGAAGAGCTGACAACCTGGCAACGCGGACTCCTCTTCTCTGGCTGCGGGATGGACGACGGCCTCCGCTACTGAGCTCACTAACGTGTGAGTGAGTGAGTGAGTGAGTGAGTGAGTGAGTGAGTGAGTGAGTGAGTGAGTGAGTGAGTGAGTGAGTGAGTGAGTGAGTGAGTGAGTGAGTGAGTGAGTGAGTGAGTGAACTTCACCTCGCTGTTCTCCTCCATCAGCACGGCCAGCTGGCTCTCCCTCTGGTCCAGCAGGCTGACGTGCTTGATGGGGTTGGTGAGGGCCTCTGCATACTCTGATACACACACATACACACACACACACAGACAAACATGAACAAACACACACACACACACACACACACACACACATAAACATGGACGAACACACACACAATTAATAACGTAAGCCTTTTTTATTGTCGAGTTGGAGGGAAAATATAATGTACTGAAACAACGGAAACGTGAAGTTAAGTTATGCAGCGTTAGATCAATTTAATTTTGGTTAGGTTGAATTAATGCACCCCCACCATCCCGCCTAACACATTCTATCACGTCTAACATATGGACTGCTCACTGTGAAAAAAGGAAAATAGGTATTTTGCAAACAGCAAACACTCTCAATAATTACTATGGCTTGTAGGACTAGCAGTACAGTAGCGGACATAGAGGAGGGATGTTGTACACAAGCCCTTTGGGGCAGTGTCAGCTGCATTGTGGGCGTTGTAGTTCCCTCACCCTGGTGTTCGTTTGGGATGTAGTCCTGGGCCTCGGTCTTGACCAGCAAGGAGGGCAGCAGCAGCGGCTGGTTCAGCTCGTTCTTCAGGTTGATGTAGTGGTAGCCTGCAGCCCATGAATGCATGTGTGGAGGTCCACCTCTTGGTTAGTGCATGAGCTAACACGTTAGGCTATATAACATCGTTTCGTTTATTGAGCTTACACTTTCGTCCAAAGCTACCACATTCGACAATGAAGATACAACCCAAAGGTTGCTAGAATCAGTCTCGTATGTTGTACGTACGTCATGCTCTGTCCAACATGCTAACGGGTCTGTGCGTACGACGGGTGAGTGTGTGTGCGCGACCCGTGGGTGAGTGTGTGTGTGCGACCCGTGGGTGAGTGTGTGTGTGCGACCCGTGTGTGAGTGTGTGTGTGCGACCCGTGTGTGAGTGTGTGTGTGCGACCCGTGTGTGAGTGTGTGTCGGTGTACTGACCCGGTCTGATGGCCGACACTGGGAGAATGCGGTGGCCGATGAACTTCCCGTTCTCCTCGAACACCGCTATCCTCAGGGACGCTAGGGTAGGGAGGATCACCTGGGGGGGAGAGAGGGAGGAAGGGGGAGAGGAAGAGATTTGTTAGAAATATCTAAGATTATGACACAATGACCAATTAGCTCCACGATCCCCTCTCTCTCTCTCTCTCTCTCTCTCCCTCTCTCCCTCTCTCCCTCTCTCTCTCCCCCTCCCTCAGAACAAGCTGTGGTAAATAGTGGCGGTCCACAGTAGAAGAACAACAACACTTCCAAAAAATCTGTCACGGTCTCTCAACGTTTCCCTGGTACCTCGGGGCATCTTCGTCTTCTGAAGTTACCTTGCTGAAACCAGCCATTTCATCGTCCCAGACCGGATCCAGAGAGTTCCCATTGGACGTCTTTGTTCTGTACTTCCTCTTTGTGTCGGCAGGAAGCCCAAATATGTCCACTTCCACGTACACGCCCACTTTCTTGTCGGTCAGAAACTGTCCGGAAATCACCTGCAAACCATGGTTGTTGGTTAGCATATATATATATATATATATATATATATATATATATATATATATATATATATATATATATATATATATATATATACACATATATATATATATATATATATACATATATATATATATATATATATATACATATATACACATAAACATACATACATATATATATATATATGTATGCATGCATTTATTTATTTTACTACTTAGTGGTACTTGGTGGATTTAAGTATGTGTCTTTAAGGGGCAGGAAGGGGTTAGGGGGCATCTTCTTCCAGGATGCCCACACATATAAGCATGTCCATATTGGGAATTGTACCAAGAACCTTTCAGCTGGGCTTTGCCCACGCTGACCACTAGACTATTCAAAGCCCCAATAAGAATGTTCCCTTAAATGTTGTACGGATTAAGACCCACCTGTATCAGCTGTTGTCCGTCAACATGCAACATTTACTAATCAAATTCCGGCACGTGAAATTTCAAAAGGGTGTTAAAAACACAACAATAAGGCGTGGTGTCCTTAGACACGTGAAACACCCACCCTGAGTGTGACGGTGTTGGCCACGATCCCGTCCACGATGTTCTCGGTGAAGGGGTCAAAGTGCTTGTCGGTTCGCCTCATGAACTCTGGCTTCAGCAGGTAGCCGGTGCGACCGTTGTACTCAAACACGCCCATGTTGAGCTGCATGGGCAGGTCTGAGGACGAGAGAGCGACACAGACACAGAGAGACAGAGAGCGAGAGAGAGACACAGACACAGAGAGACAGAGAGCGAGACACAGACAGAGAGAGGGGGACAGAGAGCGTGAGCGAGAGCGAGAGAGAGAGAGAGAGAGAGAGAGAGAGAGAGAGAGAGAGAGAGAGAGAGAGAGAGAGAGAGAGAGAAGTCTTATAGTCTTAAATTAATTTGAGACCACAGAGACTCATTCATATAAAATAAGTACCGGTATATCTAATTAAAAATGTATCCATTTCTTTTTTTTTTAGAATGATGTTAAGAAACCGCAAAAGCATTGCACTTGAGATTTTTGACCTTGAGGTCAGGGCAGAGATAGAGAGAGGGAAAGAGAGAGCTAGAGACAGAGCTAGAGCGCGTGCATGTTGGCCAGCTAACCCACCCAGGGTCTGGAAGTTGAGCGCCACCATCTGGCAGCCCATGTTCCAGAAGAGCTGAGGGTTGTAGTTGGAGCTGTCCACCCGGGTGCCTTTGGGGTAGATCCTGCTCAGCTGGTTCTTGTTGTACCTGGGGGCCAACGCTGTCAAGGGCCAACTGTTGGGACGCACACATGGTGGCGAGAAACGGTGGTGAAAGGGTTTCTGCCATTAGCGCCTGAGATAAATGTAAATGCAAACTACAGGTCATCAAGGGTGGTCTTAACTATCCGGTTATGCTGACATTGTCATGCTTGTCCAACCCGACTTTTGCTAGCATGAATGCTAAATAATGTCAAGGGCAACACCTGATGGTTAGAATGAATGATAACGCTTTGAATACGGAAGTTAGGATGAAAGGATACTCGACAAACTCGATGGGCGCACTCTTAAGTGTGTCCATGCCTTTGGTCTCCACAAACGACGACATTTCAAAAAACTTCTTCCTCTCTGGAGAAAAAGAACAGAACGAAACAGTACGAAAAAAGAGAAGTTAGTCAGCATAGGCGTGAACTATTCCATGAACTGCCACACACACACACACACACACACACACACACACACACACACACACACACACACACACACACACACACACACACACACACACACACACACACACACACACACACACACACATCTTCGTGAAGAGCAAACGAATGAATGAGTAACTTTGACACAAACACACACTTACTGGTGGCGACCTCAAAGCTCTTGAACTTGACGGGTTCTATGTAGTTCACCAGCGTGGACATCTCCTCTGTAGCGTTCACTTCACTGCTGGCCGTACCCTGGTAGATAGAGGGCGGAGAGAGGGAGAGAAAGGGGGAGGTAATGATGCATAGGTGCACAAAAAAGACAAAGGGGAAAAGGAGAGACGGAAAGAACGAGAAAGAGAGAGATAAAAAGAGATCAATTGTTATTAATCAAAAACATATTTCTTCATAAAATCGAGCCGTCATTCAGAATGTTCGTTGGTTCGTTCGGACGGTGAGCTTAAGGTCTCTCACCTCGTCAGAGTTGGGTTTCTTCAGCTCGGGTAAGGTGTCTTCCTCCTCCTCTTCATCACTCTCACCCTCGCCTCCTGGTGGATCACAGAAAGACAACACAAGCTAGTGACATACACAGGGAGGAATTACTAAATATTACTAAACAGCATAAACAGACTGACACACAGATCGTTGTCAATCTTTGAAACTAATGCTAGATTTGCGGACCGATGAACCCACCAATAGACTTGCGGGGTTCCGATTCCTTGACCATCCCCTCAGCCAGCTTCTCTTCTCCATTGGACAAGAGCTGGGCCCCATCGCTGTCCATCAAAGGACAGTCTGGATACAGACAGAAAAAAAGGACAAAAGTCAAATTGTCTGAAAAATCCTAATTTAAAACCGCCACAATCGGAAAACACGAATTTGCTCCATCTCTCCCTTTTCCGTTATCTTTTGTGTGTGTATTTAGTGTTCATTGTGTGTGCTTTGAGTGTTCACTGTGTGTGTATTTAGTGTCCATTGTGTGTGCATTTAGCATTAAGTGTGTGTGTGTGTGTATTTAGCATTAAGTATATGTGTTTAGCATTAAGTGTGTGTGTGTGTGTGTGTGTGTGTGTGTGTGTGTGTGTGTGTGTGTGTGTGTGTAGCTCCACACACCGTGGTTGGGCGGGGACTGCCCGTCCAGCTCCCGGCGGCGGATGCTGCCCCCGCTGGAGGGCCGGTGGGGGTGGTGGTGCTTCTTCTTGTTCTTGATCAGGATCTTCCCCATCAACTCCTGGGGGGTGGGCAGGGCCAGGCCCGGGAGCAGCTGGGGGGGGGGGGGGGGATGAGACAACGGGGTGAGACAACATCGGGTGGGGGAGGTGGAGGGAGAGGTAGTGGAGACGGAGGAGGGGAAGGCAGAGGAGATGGAGTAGGAGGGGGAGGCGGAGGGGTGGAGTAGGAGGGGGAGGCGGAGGAGGGGGAGGCGGAGGGGTGGAGTAGGAGGGGTGGAGTAGGAGGGGTGGAGTAGGAGGGGGAGGCGGAGGGGTGGAGTAGGAGGGGGAGGCGGAGGGGTGGAGTAGGAGGGGGAGGCGGAGGGGTGGAGTAGGGGGGGTGGAGTACGAGGGGTGGAGTAGGAGGGGGAGGCGGAGGGGTGGAGTAGGAGGGGGAGGCGGAGGGGTGGAGTAGGAGGGGGAGGCGGAGGGGGAGGTGGAGGTGGTCGAGATGGAGGACGATGAAGAGGTGTCGTCTCGGTGGTCTTTTGCAAATATTTGATTGCAAGCTTACCGGGTATTTCTCCAGGGGGTCAATGAGCAAGGCATCGCCGAAGATGGTCCTGCAGTACTCGGCCATCTTGGCCTGCTGCTTGGCCCTGAAGAGAACGACAGAGGGATGTGTAAAGAACACATTGCAACGCTGTAGCAGCCCCTTTGTCTCTCTACTCTGCCCACGTTCTTAAGAGTAGTAGTAAACTTACAGTGACATGAGATCAATTATACTCAGGGGCAGGTAGGGCTCATTCCGCTCCTACAGGTTAGACTGTCGACATTGGGGATCGAACCCAGTTCCTTTCTGCTGGGAGTCGAACACCCTCGTCGCTAGTCTATCCTGACCCTGTGTGTGTGTGTGTGTGTGTGTGTGTGTGTGTGTGTGTGTGTGTGTGTGTGTGTGTGTGTGTGTGTGTGTGTGTGTGTGTGTGTGTGTGTGTGTGTGTGTGTGTGTGTGTGTGTGTGTGTGTGTCTAGTGACTAGTCTATCCTGCCCCGTGTGTTTGTACGGATCTGCAATTCTCACGAGTCCACGTGGTTTTCGAAGGAGAGGATGAGAGGGTACGTTGAGGTCTTGAAGGCACTCTCTGCGATGGCCTCAATCACCTCCTTCAAACACAGACAGACAGACGGACAGAGAGGGAGAGAAGTTAGGAATTGATAAAGCGGATGAATTTTTTTTCCTAAAACCTGAAGTTTATAATTTCTTTATTGTAATTTTGTCATTTAGCAGACACTGCAATCCAAAAGGTGCTCATAGTCGATACAGAAACATGTATTTTGAAGGTACGTGGGCAGAATTTAGTGGTATCTAGCCATGTATTTTGAGGTTGTTTCCCGGCACGATTACTCGAAGTAAGCTGTCCTTTTTACAGAGAAACTTTACTTGTAGCACAGACTGCTACCGAGACGAATGAGGATATGATGAATAACTATAGCGGATGGCAGTAATCATAGGTCTACCACTATGGTCTATAAAAATAGGCCGTCCTCCTCTTCCTTGCCCTATAACACATACTGGGACCATGGTGACCAATGCAAACATACCCGATTGTGATTGGTTAAACTGATTTAGTTGCAGGCTAGACCTGTCAAAAAGTGACCTTGGTGCGACTATAATTGATGCGAGTCATGTTGCTCTATTTGTTTTACGGGAATACATGCCGGTGTTAGCAACCTCGCTGCTAGCTGCTACTACATTATACACACTGGACCTTTAAGGTAACGCCTCCTTCCTCCATCTTAACCAAAACCCCATCCAACTATCACTGTAAGGCCCAATCCCATTTCTACCCCTTACCCCTTCCCCTTCCCCCTTCAAAACAAGGGGGAGGGGTAAGGGGAAGGGGTAAGGGGTAGAAATGGGATTGGGCCTTAGTCTCCGTAGCATTCAAATCCCGCTCCCAAGACAAGCCCCACCCACCAGTGTTGCCAGATTGGGCAGGAAATATGGCCCAATCAGGCAACACTGCTCCCCACCCCCCCCCCCCTTGTGACCCGGTCGGCCAGTCCCATCACCTTGAAGGGGATCTCGGTGGTCATGGTGAAGCCGTGGGTGATGTAGGGCTCCTCGTCCTGGGGCCGGCCCTTCCAGCAGTCCAGCTCGATGCAGCGGCAGCCCGTCAGCAGCACCTGCCGGTACATCTCCACCGAGGAGGGGCCCGTCAGCTGACCCACTGGAGGGGGTGAGGGGGGGGGGGGGGCGGGGGGAGAGTGAAAGCCGCAGAGAGAGGCAGGAGAGACGGGGGGCGGCAAGAGAGAAGCGGGAGAGAAAGGCGGGGGGGAGAGGAGGGAGGGGGGGTTAGAGAGAGTGGGGGGGGGTTAGGGAGAGTGAAGGCCGCAGAGAGAGGCGGGGGAGTCAGAGGGGGGGGGGAGTCAGAGAGAGAAAGGGGAGGAGGAGAGAATGAGAGGAAGGATAGAGAGATAACAAGAGAGGAGAAAATAAAGAGAGACAGACCATTAAGGACTCATGAACAACAGATCATAAATACACATTAAAGATAAGACGGGGACAACACACAGCTAGATGTGTGCAGGAGTAGATAGCTGTAGGACCCCAAGCTGTCAAAATAAACAGATAAAAACACACACTATAAAGAAAAGAGGGGGCTGGAAAGATACAAAGAGAGAGCGAGAGAGAGCGAGAGAGAAAAGAGAATAGAGGCCTGAAACGCTTCAAGAGGGTCAGTGAATCTCTGCACTTAAAACCACATGTTGGCAATTACTGATCTGGTCTCCGTTTATGTTGTACATTACTGTGAGCTTAGTTACCTTTGAGGTATGTTAGTTACCTGTGACATGTATTGTGGCAGGAGCTTGTTGACTATGAGTTGTGCAGTGGGCGGGGCTTAGTTACCTGTGAGTTGTGCAATGGGCGAGGCTTAGTTACCGCTGACGTAGGTGTCGGGAGAGGGTTCTTAGTTACGCGTGTTGTGCAGTGGGCAGGGCTTACTTACCTGCGAGGTAGGTGTTGTGGGAGGGGCTTAGTTACGTGTGAGAGTCCAGTGGGAGGGGCTTAGTTACCAGAAACATTGGTATCGTGGGAGGGTCTTAAATACCTGTGCGGTGTGCAGTGGGAGGGGCTTAGTTAACGGTTGTTGTGGGAGGGTGTTATTTACTTGCGAGGTAGGTGTTGTGGTTGGGTGTAAGTTACTTGTGCGGTAGGTGTTGTGGGAGGGTGTGAGTAACTTGCGCGGTAGGCGTTGTGGGAGGGTGTGATTTACTTGCGAGGTAGGTGTTGTGGGAGGAGTTGATGAAGTAGTGAGCCAGGGGCTGGTTCATGTCGTCGATCAGGTCCAGCCTCTCTGGGGGGACGATGGTGTTCTCCTCCCCGTCCAGGTAGCGCGTGAACGCCAGCAGGCTGATCTGGTCTGGAGAGAGAGAGCACGTGGCAATGAGGTGTGGAACAGGGGGAAAAGCATTATTTTACCAACGTAACGTTCTCAACCTCTTTTGGCCAATAACGCATGAAAAATTAAAATTTCATGCAACCACAACTTCGTCTGTATTTATGAACGAATCAATGAGGCATCAAAGTGAATTGGGACCCACCACGTAATTATTTTTATTTATTTATTTTTAATTGGGCACAGAGGCCCTTTCAAACCTCTAGACATATGACGTCCGATATTTAGCGCTACCACGGCCATGATATATGTAAATCGGGCCACCCAATGTTGGGTCCCGACCCGCAGGTTGGAAACCACTTATTACAGGAGCCACAGCCCTGCAGCTTTGCAGCTGACTGCTTAAAACAAGTTAACATTGAGGAACCCCTTCTTCATGCTCACCAATTAAACTCTTCTTTTGGCAAGACAAAAACAACAACAACAACACACACATCCACCCACAATAACCTCCCCACACACACACTAACCCACCTCTCTCCAGCTGGCTGGCGTTGCTCTCGTACTTCTCCATGATCTGGCGGATCTGCTCCCGCTTCAGGGGGGGGTAGAGGACCTCGTTGAGGCGCGAGTCCCGCTGCAGCTGGTTGATGAAGTCCATCAGCTGGTCAAGAGAGATAAAGGGCTTCCTCTTAGAGCCGCTGGACAGGGGGGAGGAGGGGGGAGGAGGGGAGGGGAGGAGAGGAGGAGGGGAGGGGAGGAGAGGAGGAGGGGAGAGGAGAGGAGGAGAGGAGAGGAGGAGGGGAGGGGAGGAGAGGAGGAGGGGAGAGGAGAGGAGGAGAGGAGAGGAGGAAGGAGAGGAGAGGGGGGAAGGAGAGGAGGAGAGGAGGAAGGAGAGGAGAGGAGAGGAGGAGGAGAGGAGAGGAGGAGGGGAGAGGAGGAAGGAGAGGAGAGGGGGGAAGGAGAGGAGAGGAGAGTAGGAGGAGGGGAGAGGAGAGGAGGAGAGGAGGAAGGAGAGGAGAGGAGGAGAGGAGGAAGGAGAGGAGAGGGGGGAAGGAGAGGGGGGAAGGAGAGGAGAGGAGAGGAGGAGGGGTAGGAGAGGGGAGGGGGGAGAGGAGAGGAAAGGGGGTGAGAGGGGGGAGGAGATGAGAGGGAGGGAGGTGTTTAAATTACAGAAGATGAACCGGGAATCGTCTTTCTTTATTTAACTCGTGCATAATGTTCTTTGTTAAAAAGGTTCTGTGAAGAATGAAGATTCTCATTCATTCCAGGAATCAGGGTGACTTTACACAAGCTGAACACTAGGGGTCACAATATGCACTCTTTCACCAGTCAAATCGGACAGAAATTCTATATTTTTTTTCGTTAAATAAACGAATGTAATTTACTCATTATATTCAACGGCCCTTACTATTAAGAAATAAAAAGCTACATACAACAAAAACAATGTGAGTGAGTGAGTGCATATGCTTTTACATGTCCTCGAAGATGCTCTGTATCTCAGGTCGCAGGGACAGGCTGTCGAGAAACCTCTGGAAGGCCTCCCAGGTGAAGTCTTCTACCTTGATGCCCTCCGTCTGAGGCAGAGGGACAGGGGGAGGGAGAGAGAGAAAAGAGAAAGAAGAGGAGAGCAAGAAGAAAAGAAGAGAGAATGTGTGAGACAATAGTACTGCCAAAACAAAACGTTTAATTCAAAACTAAACAGACCCGTTCAGCTTGTTTCATTCCGCTTCATCTTGTTTGTTCAAAAAACCACAGAGCTTGGATAAATAGCTTGACTACTTGTAGCAATATTAGACGTCTTAACCTCTACCTGCTCCTATATGCGTATACAAAAAAAGTAGCAATCCATGTTAAGCTAAATGTTCCTTCAGAAACCTAACCAGGGCAATTATTTGAATATACTGTGGAGTACAGCTCCCGATTGGAATTCAGTTGGAACTTGCAAGTTCCCTAAACCCACCACAGGGGGCGCCAACACCCAGCACAAGTGATGCCAAGAACACCAAAGCACACTCTCCATATCGGAAGCAAAGATCAAATGTACAGGATAAAACACATTGAGCAGCCGTCGTTACCTTGTTGGTGGCGAGGCCGCACTGCTCCAGCGCCATCTCTACTCGCCGTTTGTCTGAGAACATCTTCAGGATGCTGAAACAGCCAAGCAAAACAACCGTTGGAGCAAGAGCAAGCCTGCGTGCCGCTCTTTTGTGCTAGCTCACACGCGCAAGCTAGCTCCAACACAATGTGGAACCAAAACAGAAATTCTGAAGGTTTTCTCCTCCGCTGCTTGAGGAGAAACGTACGTTGACTTTTACTGAAAGGCTGAAATGATTAAGTATGTTTAACCACTTTTAAGAAATGGCATCCGATGGGGACATAGGGGTGAAGTGTGTGTGTCTCTTACTGCTTCACTGGGAGTTTCCCCTCCTGATTCATCTGCAGAGTTAACTTTGTGTACCTAAGGAAAACAGAGAGAAAGAGCGAGAGAGCTCATTGGCTGTAGTCGCATTGTCCCTGACGATTATCATCTCACATTTGTGTGCCTATTAATATTCTCAAATAATCCATTTACTTAAGAAATCGCTTACGCTTTGCGAAGGAAGGTGTTCCGCGATGCATTCTGGGAAAGTATGTTTGTAGCCAACTTAAAGAGCTCCTCCGTCCATATCTAAACACACACAGACAGACACACACACACACACGCACAATTAGTACAGCCAAGTGGAAAGAGGCACGAGGAAGTTTATACAGCACAACAAACAGGGACTTTGATTGGCTGTAATCCTCAACTATCTAAACACACTTGGAAGGCGATGGTGGAGGTGGAGTAGGGATAGAGGAGAGGAGTGGGAGGAGGAGGAGGAGGAGGAAGGCACGGAGTGCGGCACTTAAGCCGACTGCCCGAGATCACAAAACAAACAGGGCCACAGAAAACAGCTGCGCCGCTACGACCTTAACGCGTGCACACACGCACAGTGTCAACATCGTAGAATTAAGGTAATATGTAGTTCGCTATACACCCTGAGGGGAAAGAAAGACAGAGAAGGAATGAAAGACAGAAAGAAAGACAGAAAGACGGAATGAAAGACAAAGAGAATGTGCGTGAGATTATGAATGAGAGTGTGGGCGTGATTGATTGTGTGTGTGTGTGTGTGTCTGTGGATGCGTGCGTGTCTCTGTGGTGACCAAGAGCGGCAGAGCATGCTGGGAGATCATAGGCTCCCCTATTGCAGGTTACCTTGGCGACGGTCTCATGTTCCACGGCCTGGAAGTTTAGGAAGGAGACGTTGACCAGGTCGTTGCCGTGGACGATCGTGACCAGCTTCGATGTCATCATCGTCATGTCTTCGACCTTGCCAATGCCCAGCACCTCACGCACTCGTTGGTCCTGAGACACAAGCACACACACACACACACACACACACACACACACACACACACACACACACACACACACACACACACACACACACACACACACACACACACACACACACACACACACACACACACACACAGTTTTATAAAACGTAAAAAGGAAAGGCAAAAAAACTAAAAAATATGCCTGGGAAAGATTGTCTGAGAACTTTGAAAGATAATCTAGAATATTTATATTTTATTATATTAAGAATTAACATTATTAACAGCTATATCACCAATAATAATATTTGTATATGAGAAAACATTGTTTTTTATGTTCATGGAGGGGTCAAGTATCATTACACTAGCAGCTGCAAACTGCTATCTCTGGTGATAAGATAGCATCTGACATCTAGTGGAAGGACAAGTTTGTGTTCTACAGTGTATTGGCTATGAACATGACCAGCTGGTCGGACAAGCCTCCAGACACCCCCTGAACTCTCAACGCTCACTTCCTTGTCCTGTCAGTCCACCTCGTCAACAGCGTCTGTTGCTATGAGACCATAACTGTAGCTTCTTTTTCAGCCATATGTCTTAAGAAACGTCTATTGTCAATCAATAGTGTATAATCGTCCAAAACCTAACTCAGACATAAAAAAAAGCTAAGTTAATATTTAAATGGCAGCAAATAGATAATGTTTACATTGTTTATTTATTTTATTATTAGTTCAAAAATCTTTTCCTATGGTGAATTGTGCTTTGAACATACTGTAGTGTGTGCATGCACGTTTTTAAGGTTCAACTGCTCCCTTACAGCAGAGATTCAGATACTGGGTTCACAATGACTGAAAGATCTGCATTTCAAATAAAGAGGTTGTTTTACTTCACACACACACACTTTAATTAAACACATGTATACTACACAGCATGGATAGATGGAAGCTTTACCCTGGGAGTTTAACAATAGACATTCTTCATCAATTCATGTTCCTCCGCAATGTTAGCCAGGACATGAGATTATGACTAATTAAACGGATAGTGTGTGTGTGTGTGTGTGTGTGTGTGTGTGTGTGTGTGTGTGTGTGTGTGTGTGTGTGTGTGTGTGTGTGTGTGTGTGTGTGTGTGTGTGTGTGTGTGTGTGTGTGTATGTGTGTGTGTGCGCGTCCGAGTTAGATTTATTTTACAGCCCAATAAGCTCCAACCCTTGGAAGTTCCTGTGTGCTTGTGTAAGTTAGGCAGAACTTGATGTCCACGTTACATAAATCAAACACTCCCCATCTGGCCTCACTGGCACTTTACTGCAACCTATGCTGTTATCTGCGGAGATACACTGTACACAAGAATACAAATTGACACACAAAAACACACACACACACACACACACACACACACACCCACACACACCCCCCCCCAACAAACGCGTGCTGACACACGCACAATCAAACACACACACACACAAAAACGCATGCTGACACACAGACACAAATGCGTGTGCATTTGTGCCTGTGCGTGTTTCAGCACACAAACGCACAATCACACTTGCACACGTGTGCTGACACACACACACACACAATCACACACACTTTCACAGACACATTCTTTGCATCCCATAGTCGGTAAAGCATGGCGTAGAAAGTTCCCAGGCAGGGGTTTGATTCCCACTGGGGCCTCCCGCGCTAAAAGATGTATGCACTCCCGGTATTAGGACGCTTTGGATAAGAGGGTCCACTAAATGGAGTATATATTATTCATATTTTAATCTATAGAGCACTTTCCGTTCTCCATGCCACATCTCCCGTTCACTTCTGTCACTCAGTCTTTCCCTTTTATTCAATGAGCTATATTAGCAGGAAATATAACATAATGTGCAGTGTTGCTAATGCATTTTAGCATTGTAATACATTCATTCAATTCTTTCTCACTATCAATAAATATCATCTGCCTCTAGTCTCTACATCTCTATCCCTGCACACAACTCTCTCTCTCTCTCTCTCTCTCTCTCTCTCTCTCTCTCTCTCTCTCTCTCTCTCTCTCTCTCTCTCTCTCTCTCTCTCTCTCTCTCTCTCTCTCTCTCTCTCTCTCTCTCTCTCTCTCTCTCTCTCTCTCTCTCTCTCTCTCTCTCTCTCTCTCTCTCTCTCACAACGACTTCCTCTGCTAGCCGTCACTCTGTATGTCACTTCCTGTCAGAGTGTTCCATCTGTCAACTAGAGCTCATTAGCACAATGTCGCCTTTGGACGCCGTCAGCTGAGAGAGGCTGAGGAAATACCACACGGACAATGCACATGTCAGACACACAGGACCCTCACATGACACAAACGGCTTTTGGGGACAAACACATCATCGCCCCGCTGGTATGAGGCAACAGACGCGTGACTCTATGCGCACACACACACACACAGAGACACACACACACACACACCTTGGGCAGCTTGGCAAACTTTCCCGTCCTGGTGTCTCTAATGGTGCTGATGTCCAAGATCTCCCACTCCTAAAAGAAAAAGGAAAGACAATAACTGTTAACACCTTCATCATCATCGGCATCATTGTAATTTCCTTCACCGTTCGCAACGGCTTCCGTCATCTTCACCACCCAGATCAACTTCATCGCCGCCACCGTCAACATGTCCCGGGCTGGACCAGGGGGTGTTTCTGTCTTTCTGAGGGTCCACTGGGTGTATTGCCCTTCACGGGTGGTAATAGCATCAACACATTGAGTATAAGACTAAAGGGATTAGGCCCGCTGAATCAAACCGTCTTGAGCCTTAATCTGTGTAGTCTTCTTCTGCCTCGATTACCATTTTGGAAAATGCACCTTGGCTTGTCTGAAAATAAATAAATTGGGGATCTTTCCCTCACAAACTGTATTACCGTCGGTGGCGAGACGAGGCCCTAGAATGACGTGCGTTTGCGTGCCGAGTTTTGTGAAAACATCAAACCGACCCGATCCAGGACCTGCCTCAAACATGGAAACCACCAAATCATGTTCCAGTGATCCACAGGAACAGGTGGAGATGGACAGAGGTACAGACGGACGGAGAGAGACAGAGCGAGACAAAGCACTAGACCAGGAAGGCATTCCAGAATATTGTCTGGTAACTACTCTGCTTTGAGATGTGATCGGACTGGGGGGGGAGGAGGAGGAGGAGGAGGAGGAGGAGGAGGAGGAGGAGGAGGAGGAGGAGATAAACGAAGAGAGAAGGAAAACATGAGGGCAGGAACAGAGAGGGAAGGAGGAGGGGGAGGGAGGTCGTAAAGAAGAAAGCCATAAACACAGAAGAACAGACTGTAAATATTTGCTCTGCCCTACACGCCATCACTCACCTGGCTGGTCCCATCATCGCTCCGTCTCCCCGTCTCCACCGCCCTCTCCCTCTCTGCGCCCATCTCCCTCTGCCTTTATTGCTCTCTCCCTCTGCCCCTCTCCGTCTGTCTCCGTCTCTCCATCTCTTATCTCTAATCCCTCGCGATCTGCGCCGCGCTATCCGTCTTCATCCTCTACTGTCTGGACCGCTCTTCGAGGAGTTTCTAGTTACATCCACATGGCATGGCTCCAGAGATTCCTTTCAAACAATGGGCCCTCGTGTCTCTCTCTCTTCCCTCATACCCCTACCCCTCTCCCTCCAAGTATGTACAGTATATAAAGGTCCACAACATTCTCTTCATTCTCACATTCCGACACTATTACTTATCATTATAACACTAACATAAATCCAACTGTCACAAATTAAGAACTATATTAAAGCCAGTAAGTTCAATTTGCACCTTGAATTCAACTAAATTAAACTTAAAACAACGTTGTCCTAGGTCCATCCTAGGTCATCTTGTCGGCTGTACAATCATATCCTAGCTTAGCTTTAATATGGTCTCTAGGCACTCATGGGTCATTGTACCTTTGATATATGCTTTGCTATATTGGCTAAACCCTTACTTTGCACTTGTAATGGATTACTTTTTGGCTGTGTCCTTCATCCTTTCTCTCCTATTCTCGCATGATTGTCGTCTTCCACACAAGTCCCATAATTTCCTTCTATATTTATGTTGTCTCTGCACTGGTGATATCCGCTCCCTGGAAACTCTCAGAGGTTATAAGGTCACGGCTGCATTCTGATTGGCCCCGCGAGAGGGGCAGCAGGCCTGGGGAATAGAACCGCTTCTGGGTCTCACACACACACACACACACACACACACGTGTACACACACACACACACACACACACACACACCCTCCCAGAGGCCTTGGTTTCATTCCACCATTGCCATGGCGACTCCCTCTAGACCGCAGCACTGTGCCTGCTGTGTGTGCGCATGTGTGCATGTGTCAAAGTTAACTTTAGCAGGTCTTTGTTCCTGAAAAGTTTGAACTCCACATTTGAACAGGGAAGCACGGACAAATACACACACA
Organism: Gadus morhua; assembly: GCF_902167405.1. Lineage (NCBI taxonomy): Eukaryota > Metazoa > Chordata > Actinopteri > Gadiformes > Gadidae > Gadus > Gadus morhua. The sequence continues at coordinate 10,433,132 of NC_044064.1, forward strand.
CTTGTAGAACTGAGCAGCAAACATCTCTTGTGCAGGTCCTGACTTGTGAAATATCCTGACTTGTTGAGCAACACCGTGTGTGAGGTTGTGCGTGTGTGTGAGGTTGTGCGTGTGTGTGAGGTTGTGCGTGTGTGTGTGTGTGTGTGTGTGTGTGAGGTTGTGTGAGGTTGTGCGTGTGTGTGTGTGTGTGTGTGTGTGTGTGTGTGTGTGTGTGTGTTCAGTGTGTAGACTGGTCACATTTTGCAGAATGTCGTGCAAGAAGGAAGTGTGCAAAACTCAAAACAGACGGTTTGCGTGTAGTTGAATCACACACGCACAAACTCACAATTGATCAAACAGTTAAGAATACAAAGACAAACTGGTTAAAAATAAACAACTTAAGGAAACAAGTTATGTCATGAAAAGTTGAGACACTTGAAATAGTGGAAGCTAGCTTGCTAAATTACAGCTGGCCTACTGGTAATCCAATGAATGACCAGGGCTTGAATAGGAATCAGAATGGTACCAGTGCTCTAAACCAGCATCTGCACTGCATGGCTTTCATGGGTAAGGGCTGTTTTTGCCTGGTTCGCTCGAATAAAGTAAAATCCACTACGGATAGGATATACTACAAGTTCATTATTAACATATTTCTCTCTCTAAACAAAAAAACAACAATCATTTAAAAATAAAACAATTCTTCAAATGTTTTCTACTAATCATTAATTATGCCTTCTCGGCTTGCTCCTTGTCCCAGGCAGCCATCTCTGATCAGCAGAGCAATAATAGGCATGGGGTCACGTGAAGTTAGTAATGGGTAATGGTACATCCAGACATCATTGGCCAAGTTCAAGCACTGTGGAGGTTCTTTCAACGTAACTGGCACTGTATCAGAGAGACAGACATTATGAATTCTGCCTTTAGGTTGACACATTTTCAACGTCAGTGTTCAGCTGGACCGTCTGACAACAAAACTCTCCGTCTTTCAACTCACAATACTTAACCTAAAAAATAAACTATAAAGAGTTGGTCGGACTGAACTTAATTATTTTTAATTGAATATAGCATTTGAATAATTTGTTCCACCTTAAGATTTCTTTGCGACTTCCCCATGAACCTTGGCTGCACTATGACTAAAAGGTACTGGGCTGGAACGCACCACGCTACACCAGTACTCCCACAGCAGTACTGGGTGTGACTGGTACATCAAGGCGTGTCCTGGACCGGGCATTGGCACTGTTCCAAGCCACCACAGAGAAGAGGGAACGATAAAAGCAAAGTGAAGCCTGCATTGATTCCTTTTTGAATTGACTAGATATTAGACAAGCCATAATACCTAATTCTCCCTCCCTCCCCCCCTCTCTCTCTCTACCTTTCCCTTGTCCACCGATTTCCTTACACAAATCTCTCTCGCATGAGTTTGATCAAATGTTAGGAGCACAATAAAGGAGGCACCCCGCCTATCCTGCAACGCATGCGTGTGTCCACAATCACTTAGAAACACACAAGATTACAGAGCCACACACACACACACAAACCAACATCAACTAGATTCCACTTCATGGAAAATAACAGGTAGGAAAGGTTAGGAGGCGGGAGACGGGAGTGCTGGCACGGTGTAAAGAGAGACAGACACAGACAGAGAGAGAGAGGGAGACGGCGAGAGTGAGAGAAAACCGAAGCAAAGCTGAATCTATAAAGTGATGGAAGGAGAAAAAGGGATTGTTTGACATCGCAATTACTCAGCAAAACAAATATATAACATAAAGAGGCGGAGAGAGGGACGGGGATATACAACACGAGACAGCTCGAAGGCGAGGAGCAGTGAGGGGGAGCTCTAAGGGACCAGAGGGGGAACACCTAACTCTCCTGTACAGTCTTAAAAACGCTGCTTCCCTCCATCTCTCCGACATGTAGGATAAACAAAGGGTCCAAAGTGAGAACAAAGTGTCAGAGTGCTGTTTTAACCCCACGTCTCTCTCTTTCTCCCTTCAATACCTCTTTCCCCTTTTCTCTCCCTCCGCTCTCTCTCTCTTTCGCCGCTTCAATTTTCTGTTCCTGTTTGTCGTTGAGGAGACGGATGAGTGAGGCTACATTAAGGAGAGCAGGTCTGTCCTCACTCACACGTCTAGCTCTCCACGGCAGACAGCCTCTAACAAGGGCCGAGAGAGAGAGAGAGAGAGAGAGAGAGAGAGAGAGAGAGAGAGAGAGAGAGAGAGAGAGAGAGAGAGAGAGAGAGAGAGAGAGAGAGAGAGAGAGAGAGAGAGAGAGAGAGAGAGAGAGAGAGAGAGAGAGAGAGAGAGAGAGAGAGAGAGAGAGAGAGAGAGAGAGAGAGAGAGAGAGAGAACAGCAGGAGAAGGAAGGCAGAACAATGAACTTGATATGAAGAGAAAGACGGAGATAGTTAGACATTAAAATTACTTCAAAATAAACATGTGTAAAATTATGTAATTTATGAGACAGCAGACTCACAAAAACTGTATGAACACACACACACACCCACACACACACGGGTGCGCTGAACTGAATAACTGGATAATAAACTCTGGCACACACACACACTTTGACATTTCACTATTGTTCAAAGATCCAAAGACAGAAATACTACAGTATTGCGCACACACCCACACACTAGAGGAAGTGCTGCTCGTAGCGAGGGCGTAATACTGTACAGAATCCCAAATTCTTAATCACCGAAGGGAAGAGAAAGCCAAGACTCATGCACGGTGTGTGTGTGTGTGTGTGTGTGTGTGTGTGTGTGTGTGTGTGTGTGTGTGTGTGTGTGTGTGTGTGTGTGTGTGTGTGTGTGTGTGTGTGTGTGTGTGTGTGTGTGTGTCAGACTGAGACAGAGAGACGGATAGAGATAGAGAGGAGAATGTGAGAGGGACAGGAGGGGAGCCGAGTGAAAGAGGAAGCCATCATGTTATCAACTGACAGAGTCCTTTCCCCTCCCTCTGAACTCAGGCCCAATCCAAAGGCTGGCCGCGCGCTTGTGTGTGCATACGAGAGTGTGTGCGGGTGTACGAGAGAAAGGCTTAATGTGTGTGTGTGTGTGTGTGTGTGTGTGTGTGTGTGTGTGTGTGTGTGTGTGTGTGTGTGTGTTCATTTATATTAGTGATGTTATCTCTAATAACAACAGAACTAAGTCACATTAATAGGACAATATAACCATAAATGGGTTCTACTGAAACCCATATTTCACCCTCACCAAGGTATTGGGGAGTTTATTGGTCACATTACAGTCTCATTTCAAAGAAGAATGGTTGGACTTTCACTCGAAAACATTTGCTAAATCTGCTACTAAACTCAAATACTAGTCTAAAATACTTGTAATACATGTATTTGACTGTATAATACATGTATTTGACCGTAGTGGACCATGGCCAGACCGCAGCCAGCTCTGTTTCTTGTGGTCTCCCAGGGGAGTCATACTGCAGCCCCGCTATCGTCTGATCCAGTCTTCTGTTTATATAGGCAAGGCCCTTTCAAAATAACAGTCTGACCTTTTCAAAATAAGAGTCTCAGAGGGCACCAGAGGCCAGCAGTCGGATTATATTCAACAGCCGTTCCTGACCTTGTGTCCTTCATTCAGACTGGTCCCAAAAACACACAAGACAGATAGACAGAGACAGACAAACAGCCAGACGGACAAGGAAGTGACCAAACGAAAATAAAAGTTATAAAGTAAAATAAATAAATAAAGACTCGCAGACCAGATAGACCAGGGGTTTGATATACACTTGATATTCAAACGACCAGTTGGTGTTGATGATACATTTTGTTATATGTAAAGGGCCATTGAACATCACCAGTCATTTCAACTAACTCTGGATTTGTAGATATAAGCAAAGGAGTACAAACTGCTTCACTGGGAGATGATGTCATGGGATATGCTGATGCTAAGGAGCATCAGCATATCCCATGGAGGAGGAGCCTAGGTCAGTATCAAAGAAAATGGGGTCAGGGGGGAAAAATATGGAAGAGTGAAAAATACAGACAGATGGAGCTACACAGGACATAATCAGAGAGACAGACAGACATCCAGCCCTACACTGGACACAGAGAGACAGATCTACACTGGAAATATACAAACAACATCCCAGAAATGCAGACGGACAGAAAACCATCTGGCAAGGGTACGGCGAGAAAATATGTGATGGAGCACGCACGCAAGGTGGAGGAGGAAGAGGATCAGGGAGAGAGTGAGGGGGCACAGAATTGTTCCCCCCAGCCAGAACCCCCCTTGTTTCCAACCTTCTCTCCAACTTCCTGCACAGTTTCTCACGCTCCGAACGAGAGAGGGAGAGAAAGAGAGAGGGGGAGAGACAGTAAGCCATGACTAAGAGATTACAAGTGTTGTTTCTAAACATTTTACTGCAAGAGAGAGAGAGAGGCCGAGAGCGAGAGAGCAAACGCCCGTGAGATGAATAAGGTGGAGAAGAGAAGAAGAGAACGGAGGAAACATTTCCTTGTAGAGAGATAGAAAGATGAACAGAAGAGCGAACACACTCAGGATGGGAGAGGGGGAGAGAGATATTGGTAAAAGGCCGGGAGGGAGGTGAAGAAAAGGGAGAAAAAAATTTGCAGTAGTTTAAGAGGGGGCGAGAAATGAGAATGGTAGGGAGAGAGAGAGAGATGGAGTGCAGGAAGTGTCATTTCTCAGTTTATATTTGAGAAATAAATCACACACACACACACACACACACACACACACACACACACACACACACACACACACACACACACACACACACACACACACACACACACACACACACACACACACAATCAGGATTAAAAATATTTGGAATAAAAAAGGAAGGGATGAGGGCGAGAAAGTGAGAGAATGACTATTGGAGCCGGGATTACAACAAGAGTGATGAAAGAAAAGAAAAGGTGTGAATAAAAATAAACATTAAGTAGAAAAAGTAGAAGAACGAGAAGCCAACTGTCACCAGGAACAGCTGTAACCGTTTCCCCCTCAGGCTGACTTTGAAAATTTGGTTGGACTGGAAGCTAAATATGCTAAACAATAACATCAAGCCATGGCTAGACCTATGATGAGTAAGTCATTTTCAGAGGGTGGTGAACTGGAACTTTGAAAGGTTGGCTTTTAAAAGACTACTGCTTAATATTTAGTAATCTAGCTTTCGGTTAGACACTTCATAAGGAGAGAGGTAAAGGATGCCTATAGGTCAGACCGGGGACATTTGGGGATCAAACCCGGAACCTTTCGGTTGGGAATTGAGCACCCTAACCACTGCAGAGAGAGAGAGAAGGAAGACGCAGAGACAGAGAGCTAGAGGGAGCGAGGGAGCGAGAGACGGAGAGAGCAAGGGAGCGAGGGAGAGCGAGTTAGTGAAAGAAACCGATCAAATTAGTTGTGGCATCTCGTGCGGCAGCTGGTGGAGGCCGATCAGGATTCAGACAGGAAGTGGAGGGAGCGGGTGAAGGTGCGGGCGTGCGAGCAAGGGACAAAGGAGAGTGAGAGAGAGAGAGTCAGAGACGGATCTGACAGGATGAACCACACGCAGGGCGTGTCTCCAACGTGTTCAGGGAAACATTTGCGTGTTTGTGCATTGACCCCCTGTGGGACTCTGGTTGAATCCGTGCACGTGAGCATGTGCACACAAAGCAGGGGAAGAAAGAACAGCAGCACTAAATGTTTAAGAAGCAGGGAGAGGGCGGGAGAGAAAGGGAGAGAGAGGGACTCCAGAAACAAGAGAAGGTCAAGCTGGGCAATGGATGGGGTGGTTGGTTGAAGAGATGAATATCCCCGGGGGGTGGAAGACGTGAGATTTGAGCGACCGATACTCTGAAAGGAAGTGAGAGAATGGGGCAAATTTTGAACTTAAAATATTGCTTTACACCCCTGTTAACCCATGTCATAGTTAACAATGAAAACGGGGCCGAAAAGGGCATAGATTCAGTTACATTTAGAAAAAACAACACTTCTGTAAAAGTCAAACTGACGTCATGCTTAAAAAAAAAAAAAGCAGTTACGAATGACGGAACAACATCGCAAGTGTGTGCAATATTATCCTCAGGTTTCACAAAGCGTTTGAGATGATAGCTGGGGGAGACAAAGATTCAAAGAGAAAACAGCAGAAAGGTTTTCATGCTGAACAGAGCTGGACAGGGCGCGGCGAGTAACGTGTGGGCGTGCAGAGAGAGGTGAGAGAGAGACGGGAACGGAAGAAGAAGAAGAAGAAGAGAGTCAAATAGAGCCAGATGAAAAGGCTGGAGTGGAGAGACCCAACGGAGGGATGGATGGGAACCTGATACACAAAACCAAAGCTTTAGCTCCCCCACTGGTTCGTCCCCAGCACCAGCGCGTGTGCGTGAGTGTGTGACAAAGTACGAGGGCTTCCAAATACAGACCAATGCAGTTGGTTTCCCTGGCGTAGATTTGACATTTTCCCGGTCTTCTCTTAATAAAAACAAACCAATAATTAATGATGGGACGAATGTGCCATGTGAAACAAATGGAAACAGACACTACATCAATGTCTGGCGACAGTAGGAACTTTGAAAAATGTAAAAGTCCCTGTAGGGAAACACAAGCCAAGGGTCAAAGGTCAAATCCATGAAGCTCAAGGTCAAAAGATCTCTCTCTCTCTCTCTCTCTCTCTCTCTCTCTCTCTCTCTCTCTCTCTCTCTCTCTCTCTCTCTCTCTCTCTCTCTCTCTCTCTCTCTCTCTCTCTCTCTCTCTCTCTCTCTCTCTCTCTCTCTCTCTCTCTCTCTCTCTCTCTCTCTCTCTCTCTCTCTCTCTCTCTCTCTCTCTCTCTCTCTCTTTCCTTTGATCCACTTCTTCTGCGTTTTCCTCAGCGCTTCCTGAAGAGTTTGACCCACCAGCTACGCCAGTGTTCAGTCAGACGAGGGGAGGAGGAGGTGAGGTATTTGGGCTGCACTTAATAATAACAGACACGAGCGTCCTCCAGAATAGCTCCATCATTGATGGAGATTAGAATGCTAATTGCTAATTGCCGTTCGCTAATTTGAGCCGAGACATCCGTTCCTACGTGTCTCGTTTCCACTTGACCGCCATTTTCCAGATATCTCCAAGGGGGAGGGGGGGGGGGAGGAGGAACGGGCGATTGATGCATTCTGGGAAAACACCGAAAACAATACTATTGAGGAACTGTTCCTCCTCTGTTACGAGAACAAACCTCGAGCAACAAAAGGTCGCCCGTTGTACAGTGAACCATGTGGGCGTCGCCAGCCGTCGGCATGACATCGGATCCCGAGCATCTCGTCGGTTGTCCGGATCCTTTGTGTTTTGACGTGGTTACCGTGGCGCTGGGTCAAAACATCGCCTACCCTTGAGCAAGGCGTGAGAAGAGATTGGAAAGACGTAGAGCTACACTGTACTCCTAAGCAGCGTCTAACGTCTGGGAGTGTGACAGGAAAACAAGACCCAGTGCCGTTTCAGGTGAAGCGCGTCGCTTGTTTTTGGACGAGGAGTCAGAGTACAGGATTTATACACGACGCGCGAGTCCCAACCTGTCCCCCGGTGCACACCTGTCACCTAATATCAGTTTGCTTTTCCAACTTTCTGCATACAGTATCAACCGTCTCTCTCTCTCTCTCTCTCCCTGTATCACCCTCTCTCCTCCCTTTAACTCTACTCTCGTCTCCCCCTCTAACCATTATCCCTCCCTCCCTCCCTGCCCTTCTCGTGTTAATTAGGAACAAATCAAATTTTTTCGAAAGTGTTTCAAGGTCGTCCTCAGTTTTTTGCGACGTCGTCTCCGGTGTTCAGCGTAATTGTAAAGTCCCGTTTTAGCCGACATTCCAACTGTGACAAAGCCATCCCCGCGGCAACCAACGGCCTAGTGTTCCAGTACTGTAAAAAGACACACACACACACACACACACACACACACACACACACACACACACACACACACACACACACACACACACACACACACACACACACACACAGTAGTGCATGCAGCGAGCAGGGCTGTTGCAATGCTGTGTGTGAACAAACATTCCACGCATGCCTGGAGTGTAATCAGGGCGGCCAAAAATACAAGGGGAGAGATGGAGGGAGATACAAAAGGCAAGGGAGAGACACGGAGAGAAGGAGAGACCAGGACAGAGAAAGAGGCATTTGAGGTGAAGAGAAAGACGCAGAGAAAGACCGAACGGGAGAGGCAAAGACAGAAAGATAAAAAAGAGGAGGCCGAAAGAGAGAGACAGTGTGATAGAGAGAACAAGAGAAGGACAGACAAGAGGAAATAAATGAATACAGACCGAGCAGGAAGAGATTTACGCAGTTTGAAGGGGGAAAATAGGATAAGGAAGAAAAGTGGAGAGCACATTTGTTTTTTATATGCAAAAGCCATATCTGACTGGTGACATGTCACTCATCCTCAAGCAGGTGAACTAAATCCATAGCCGACTGCACGAGACGCCTGCAGGTACGGGGAGGACTGTGGAACCCACCTCGCTACGATACTGGGAGCAGGACTACACTATAGGCCCGCCACCGCTGCTCTGCTCCCAGTCGACTTACGGTTCTTCTTAGAAACTCGCCGGTGCCGTTCATGGGGTTTCCTGTCGCGGCTGCAATATTGATCCTGTGCTTTGATTGTTCTGAGCCTCGCTTGGAGGAGAGACATCAGACTCATTGGCCAAGTGTGTCATGCAAGGAACTTGGCTCCAGCTCCTGCTTGCTCTCAAGGTACTCTCACCAGAGTAGACGTACAGCTAAAACAAGGCTGCAACTAAACAAAGGTAAACATAAACAAAACTACCATGTACACACACGTAAACATCAACAAACTTTGTTGCAACGGTGCAGAGTGCAAAGGTAAACACGGAGTGCTTACAGGGTGCGTTATGAGGGAGGTGGGCACGCCAGTATGGTGACCGCCCTCATACTCTCCCGTTGGCTGTAGGTTCAGTGGTTGGCGAGAACAGCCATCAGCCCTCTCTCCCTCTCTCTCTCCCTCCCTCTCCCTCCCTCCCCTGGGTTATTGTCTGACACGTCGCCGGTTAACCCAATAGGGGAATCGTAACTTTTTCTACATCCCCTGGCCCTTTGGCTCGCTTCACGTTGCTGTCCTCGGCTCCTCCCAGCCTCGCCTTCCAGCACCTTCTACCACTTGAAGTACGTTGGAGGGTGCCTAGTGTGAGCGCACCTTATCTGTTCAGGGAGCCTGTGGACGTAGCCCAGTGAGTCACATTCACATTCTCTCTCTCTCCCCCTCTCCCCAACTCCACACAGGCAGGTTGGCTCTCTGTGCGAGTTCCTTTTCCGCTTTGGTTTGGTTTTGTTGTGCCTTTTGGGCTTCTTCTTCTGTTTACTTCCATGTTGTGTTTACAACAGACAAACAACCCCCGCAACACACGCTCCAATCATTCACAGGCTGAACTCACCACTGATATTACAGAAAACAGGGTACATTCCTATAATAATACTATTATTATTATTATTATCTTGTTTCTTATGAATATCCTAGTTTATCATGTGTAGACTCAGTGGAGTCAGGTCATACCAGTGCACGCATACAATCTAAAGAAAATACAACGCACTTACGTTTATAAAAAGGTTTGTAAAGTCGCTTTGGGATCATCAAACCCACTGAGGTGAAGAAAGGGCAATAAAGTGTACGAAGGATAAGGAGGAGGAGGAGGACAACTGGTCAGCCTGAAGCTCAGAGCAGTAAAGAGAGAACGATAGAGAGGGAGAGTGCGAGCATTTTGGAACTCAACTGAATACACGCTTTGCTTATTCTCCTATATTTGATACTGTATTCAGCTGTTTGTATCTAATGAAAATCACTTAAAGAACATTAACCGGGGAATGATTCTGGCAGCATCTCTCTCAACCAATTACCACAAAACCAGTTCCTTCCACTTTCTGCACTGGGCATTAGAAAACAACTTCCGTTGTAAATACCTTGGAGCTGGTCCTGAGTGGCTAAACGATTAGCTCAATTAGAGCAATTAACACTTGCAGGGTTTGGGGTTGCATATCCTCTTTGGCCACTCCTCATGCCAGGAATGTGTCCTCTCACGTTATTGGTGTATGTTCACATTATTAATAAATTATTTCACCACATATTCGGACCCAAAGACAGAGAGAGAGAGAAAGGGAGACCGAGATAGAGAATGTTGATAAGGTCAACTGTTACTGTGTGAGCAAAACATAATGTAAGCAAAACATGCTTACATTACAAGACGACAGTCGCCCGTCCAGTTTGCTTCACGTGAGTGTGTTTGTGTGTAAGTGTATCTGAGTGTGTTTATCTCTCTCTGTCAGTGTATCTCTCTCTCTCTCTCTCCGTGTGTGCGTGTGCGTGTGTGTGTGTGTGTGTATGCGCGCGTGTCACCTGGTTGGCTCCACTACTCTTCCAGCGGAGGAAGAATCCGTTGGGCTCCACCTCCAGGGTGACCAGGCTGGGGGGGCCGCTGTTGGGTTCCTGCAGGAAACCACCGATACAAAGAAACCATTATGAAAGAGGTGGCAGCGGGAGAGATGGGGGCGGTCGGTCCGTCAACCTGTACACATCGGTTACACTTTAAAACGGACCGCCGCCAAACAGCAACGTAAACATTAAGGAACTTGCCGAAGTATAAATGAGCCTTTAAGCTCAGGCTTCTTTATCATTGAGCAAGGGCCTCCGGGCTGAATGCTCAAATACATTGGAGATCTAATTCCCCGACCAGGGGCTTTTATTTTGGAAGCAAACTCTTAGAGGAAAACAAGTCCTCGTTAATGCTTAATGGGAAGGCTCGGCGAGGATGGGTCTTAATGAATTGCAATAGAGTAGCGCGTAGTGTTTTAGTAGCGTTGTTATCTGATTAGCACTATGGACAAACTGACATATCAGCAGAGAGAGAGTAAGAGAGAGGAAAAAAGAGTGAGTAATAGAGAGAAAAAGGAGAGATAGGCACACAAACACAGAGCGGCCATTTTCCAGCATGAGATGTAAATCTTAAATCTAATCAATACGACATGACAATGATGCCTCTTCATCACCATGAGGCCACGAAGACTGACAAAGAACTCAGCCTCACAATCTTAAATTCCTATCATTAGCTATAAATGATAGTGGTTGATGATGTTCTACAAGAAAACACCCAACGGTCGCTGTGAGGGTGTACGATGGATGCATCATCGTCATCATCATTGTCTTGTCCTGCCATACTCTTTGTTGTTACCTTGATTCTTAGCTCCACTGCAGGCTAGCGGAGACGCCCAACAAATGTAAACGATATTACGATCTATTTCTAATTAATTTAATATAATACAACTATATCAAATATATGCTCCAGACTATAATACTAACATGATATACGACATAGCTATAATCAGGGGCGGGTCCAGGGAGGGGCTGGGGTGGCCCCACATTGGATTGGCCAGCCAGTGCCACTTCGAAATCTGACAGTTGATTTAGGATTTGAAGAAATCATTAATCACATCGTCAATGCCGGCGTGATATTCTGGGCCACCCCTAGTGATTTTGTCCAGACACACCACTGACTATAAACGTACTATTGTCACTAAATATACATACTATCTTACTACTTACTATTTAATACTTTCACCAAACCCTCTTTTAGAAATGGACTTTAACACTGGCAAATACATTAAGGAGGTTGACTGGCCCGAAACTCAAAACAACCGCCCACCGCAGGATTTAAATAGATTATACATTTAAACTATGTTGGCATTCATCCTTCACAAATGATAATGGATACGGGTACTGCTGCCGCGAGCAGACAGGGTGTGTCTATGAATTAACAAGCACGATAATAAACTAACTTATAATGTGCCTTTCAAGAACCACAAGACCTACCTTTAGTTTAGGCTCGACGGTGGGCTAAGAGGGGGGGGGGGACAAAGCAGAGAGAGACAGAGACAGAGACAGAGACAGAGAGAGTGAAAGAGAGAGAAGGAGAGAGACAGAGACAGAGACAGAGAGAGAGACAGAGACAGAGAGAGGGACAGAGAGAGAGACAGAGAGAGAGAGATTTGTCAGAGGGAAAGGAGGATGAGTTAAGTGGATTAGAAATAAATTAATAAATGGAGGGAAAGGAAGAAGGAAGAAGAAAGGATAGATGAATGCAATTCAAAAAAGTGGTCAGAGACCCAAGAAGAAAGGCAACATTTTTTAAATCAACGTGAATCTTTGTGTGGCTACGGGTCTGGAGTTTTCTAACCCAAAAAGTACGGCCAGGCTCTTGACGCAATCAATCAACGGTGAAAATGAATTTTGGTGGTCAGGTTTTTTTCTATACGACACGTATACAGGAAGTAGCTCTGAAATTCTGCAATTTCAAATCACTTAATCTTCTCCTGCACTGGTTTGTTGTGCTGTTGTTTATATCTGGTGCTGAACAATTTCTTCAAAATGACTCATCTCATAATGCAACCAGCAAGATCGTCCAACAATGAATACATTCGCATGGCAGGATCAAACATGTGACTTTATTTATTTGACTCCAAGCTAATTAAATGTATCTGATCGATAATGAAGGTTTGAACATACATACCAATACCATGTGAAAAAAAGAAATATATAAAATATAAATAAAATATTTATACAATATAAATACGCCCAACATTATACCAACTACTACGCAATTGATTTGTTGCAGCCTGAACATTCTCCATTGTTTCATACTTTATTCGTTTTGAAATCAAGTGATGATTCAGACCAGCGTTCACAACACAGGAAAACAAATGTCTACAAAAGAAAGACCCACCCTGGGTAACGTGTTACTATTGCTCACTAAAAACTAAAATAAGTCACTACCACTCTGACCCTTGGGCTGACCTTGCCCTTCAACCCTGCCCCAGAATAAAACCTTGCTAAGATGTCACTGGCTTAGGAGGTTGGTGCTCTCTCTCTTCAACCCTATCTCTATCGCTCCCTCTCTTCACCCCTTTCCCTCTCGCTCTCTCTCTTCACCCCTTTCGCTCTCGCTCTCTCTTCACCCCTTTCCCTCTCGCTCTCTCTTCACCCCTTTCCCTCTCGCTCTCTCTCTTCACCCCTTTCCCTCTCGCTCTTCACCCCTTTCCCTCTCGCTCTTCACCCCTTTCCCTCTCGCTCTTCACCCAATTCCCTCTCGCTCTCTCTCTTCACCCCTTTCCCTCTCGCTCTCTCTCTTCACCCATTTCCCTCTCGCTCTCTCTCTTCACCCATTTCCCTCTCGCTCTCCTCAACCTACCGCGGAATCTTTCATTGGAAGCAGACAAGAGGAAGAAGGAAGTCAGCTTATCTGCAAGCCAGCTCTACTTTACATACTCTGCGGTCTTGTTTTCAGTATAGACTTTATAGTGCAAAACATTGTTTTTATCTTTCCCGCTCAAAGGGACCCTTTTGTCCTCCCAGGTGTGATGTTGGTTAGTCATTAAAAGCCGTTTCAAAATCGACCCATGGGTGAAACCACAAGTAGGGGGGATCCAACCCAGGTATATACAATGGGTAGACTAATCTATCGGTTGGTACAGCCCACTGCGCAGCATAGTAGACTGATCCAGCCATCACGGTCTATAGGGTCTATATTCTGAAATGCTGGTGTTTAAATAGGGGTATTTTAAGGTGTAGGTGAACCCTTTTTTCAGCTTGCATTAAAAAAATAAATGCTTAAGGCAGCAGAGATGGATGTAGGGGGGGGGGGGGGGGCAGTTATTTAAATGATAACGTCCAACACTGACTTTATTAAACCTTTTTAGTACCCTTGATGTGCATGAGGGATATAATGAGCAATGTTACATATAAAATGTCCCAAACACTGTGGCGTCATACATAAAGTGTCAAAGAAGCCCAACCCGCTCTCGGATGTGGACATCAAAAATAAACCCTCGCCCAGACAGAGCTCCACACATTCAAACAAACCGTAGCATTACACTAGAAGTGTCAAAGAAGTTTAGTGTAGGACTGGGTGTTGGACTCTTGGTCAACAGGTTGTGGGTTTGATCCCCGATGCCTGCCCTCTAACCAGTAAGCATCCTTAAGTAAGATGACACCTTACTTCTTGTAGCAGGTCCTTGATAACACCCATCTTCAATAATGAGCTGTCAAGAAGTCCAAGAAATAGTTCTAATTATGTTTGATCTGTGCTTGTAGCTGTCCCACATTCTACCGAAATCTGTTTTTTTTTTTACCCCAAGCAACTCAACTGAATAAACGCTTTGCTTATTCTCATAAATTTGATACTGTATTCAGCTGTTGTTTGTATCTAATGAAATCACTTAAAGAACATTAACCGGGGAATGATTCTGGCAGCATCTCTCTCAACCAATTACCACAAAACCAGTTCCTTCCACTTTCTGAACTGGGCATTAGAAAATAACTTCTGTTGTTAATACCTTGGAGCTGGTCCTGAGTGGCTAAACGATTAGCTCAATTAGAGCAATTAACACTTCCATGGTTTGGGGTTGCATATCCTCTTTGGCCACTCCTCATGCCAGGAATGTGTCCTCTCACGTTATTGGCTCAAACACTTTGGATAAAAGCCCTCAAATGGTGTATGTTCTCATTATAAAATATTTATTTCACCATAGATTCTGATAACATTTCCCGAATTGACATTTTAGACAAACTTCTGTTGTAGAATCGTTGGTGGCCTTGCCATCAAAGTTGACAGGAAACAACTTTATTTACACTTTTTTTCCACTTGCAGTGAGATCCATAAGATCCATGTCATGAAGGAGCATGTAGCGGTTAGGGGAACTCTTGCTCAAGGATGCCCAGGGGTTGGACTGCAAACGTTGGGATTCAAACATCCACCAAGCAACTCCGCTATCGTGCCTTCCTCTGGCTTTTACAGCCAACATCCCTTCCACTCACAGAACAAGTTTCCTCATACGCCAGTTGATCCACCAGACCAAGACACTCTATGGGCGCCAAGAACTGGAAGAGAAGTCGTTGATGTGGTAAGGCAGGAAACAAGTGGTTCAGCACACACACCTTGTTAAGCACAAACACCAGATACGTGTGTGAGATAGATATCTCTCTCTCTCCCGCCCTCTTTCCATCTCTCTGAATCCACACTAAGTGGCTTTGGCTCATAGCATCTGATAAATGACTAATTGGTTCATAGTAAAACATTCGGTGTCCGGAGCAATTCATTCTAATTGCAACGACAAACTAGTTTCCATTTGATGTTTAATATACGATTAATCAATTTTGAAAATCGTATTAACGTGAGGAGGAAACGGAACAGGTAATGGCGAGGTCGTCTCCAGGGCAACACTGTGTATCAAACGGTTATCTCTTCTTCTATTAGCGCTAGTTGGAATCATTGAGAGGATCCGTCAACCAGAACTCCTCTCTGCCTTGACGACTGAATTATTTAAATGCTTATTTTTGACCGCTGTATCATCGTTGTAACCTATGGTTAGGGACCGTTATTACAAAATAAAAATATATAAATTAAATAAATATTATCAGTATATATATTTTTGTGTATTTTTGTTGAGTGACTCACTGTGGATTCAGATAGATGTTTTTAAGTATCAGTTAGGGATATGGGGTGAACTTTCTGTAGGATGTCTACAGGTTAAGCCTCCGAAATAGTCGCTATTCCGGCATGCGTGTGCGGACATTGATTATTTTTTACCACGTTTTACAAATGTTGACCATATAGTTTTATTGCGGAGGTAAATCGGCTTTGAGAGAAATTCCATGAAATAATGCTGCTTGTTTATGCAAGCATAAGCTAGAACGATGGCCGTGTCTCTAACTAGTCTGTGTGTTTTAAAGTGCACAGTCGTAAACCACGGTGGAAAAGTGTATGCACAAACTGTAGTGTGTGTGTGTGTGTGTGTGTGTGTGTGTGTGTGTGTGTGTGTGTGTGTGTGTGTTACTTTGGCAACAAGGTAAAACTTGATAACAGCTGACCTTCGTACCCCAGGGCGCGAGAGCAAGAGGTGGTGACGGAGGCCAGACACATTAAACGGGCCGCGGATAAAAACCAAACACAGGATCATGCTTCACCAGTGACGGCAACAATCAGTCCTGAAACTATGGTTCGCTCAATGGATGTTCAAATCAGGCCAAAAAGTTCTGGGTTCGATTTCCAACCAGTGGGCATCAATGCACAAGAGCCCTCCGACTCCTCCTTAACGACATGGACCTGAACTAAGTCAGGTTTTCTGTGACTGTTCATTCCAGAAGACTACGTTGCCTTTAGGGGCAGAAAGGTCGCGGAACAACGTGTCCACGTCAAGCCTTTAAATGCAAACAGACTACCGAGTGAAACGGCAATCGGTTACAAATATAGACTCCTGACGCAGAGGTGGTGCTCAACCTGTTTTACTGCAATATTACTGCATATGACATTAGTCATGTGTGGTTTTGTCAGTACTACAGGAGAGCGCAACATAATGCAAATTTTCCGTTGTGTCAACATGTTTTTGTCACGGAGTGAATCCAAACCGAGCCGCGTCTGATCTTGGATTGTGGAATCTAGAACTGGAATGAAGCCGATGACATAATGAGGCAGAAAAAAACATATAAAAACTAATACAATGATACGTCCCAATTAATTGACCTAATTAAAATGCGATTCATTGTACTTTTATATCTTGCACTTCGGTCCCCAGGGGTCGGAACAATTCCTCAAGTGCCGACATTTTTAATCTTTGAGACACATGAGAAAACATCTTCACCATCATCTTCATCAACTAAAGAAGGTTACAAAAGAATGATGAGGAAAGTCAAGATGACAAAGGTGAATTTTCTGAATAATTTGATATGAGAGGAAGAGGAGGAGGAGGAGGAGGAGGAGGAGGAGGAGGAGAATAGAATGGGTGAAAAGACAGAGGGGGGAGAGGGGAGGAAGATACGTGGAGAAGGAGATAAAGGAGTTTTTAACCAGAATACAAAAAAAGAAGGGAAGGAACCCAGAAGGCACCAGGGAGGGCAAAGTTGTTTCCAGATGTCAATCCTTCCCACCCTCCACATGTGGCTGTGGTTGACACCTGACCTCCTTCCCCCACGCCCCCCAGCCCCTAAACCTCTCAGGCCTATTAGCAGCATCATTAGGAAAGACCTCCCCCCACCTCTCTCTCTCTCTCTCTCTCTCTCTCTCTCTCTCTCTCTCTCTCTCTCTCTCTCTCTCTCTCTCTCTCTCTCTCTCTCTCTCTCTCTCTCTCTCTCTCTCTCTCTCTCTCTCTCTCTCTCTCTCTCTCTCTCTCTCTCTCTCTCTCTCTCTCTCTCTCTCTCTCTCTCTCTCTCAAAAAAAAAAGATCTCCAAATCCACCTGATCTCAACCTTTGAAAAGGCCGGAGTTGCATTGTAGCCGTGGAAAACGCATGGCCGCAGAAGCATTTAGCTGTGTTAGTTTGAATCTTAATCATCATATCTCAGCCCTCACTCTCTACCATCCTCTTCTACGGCCGCTCTGCCCCCTTCTATCTCTACCTCTTCGTCATCGTCTTCGTCGACCCCCACGACAAATCGTCTCACCGGCGGTCGACCTCCTTGCCGTCCCCAACTCAGCCGTAACCGACGGCAACCGGCACTTGCACGGGATGGTCGGGGAGAAAACGACGGCGGCTGAACCTCCCTGGCTCGCCGTCGGCCCCTAGAGCGGAGACGCGTGGGGGAGATGTGCGCTGTGTTTCGTTTTGTTTGACTTGACACACACGTGGCCATGTTTCACTGTGATGTGTGAGGTTTCTCAAATACCCACTGGCTGCACTTCTGTGTGTGTGTGTGTGTGTGTGTGTGTGTGTGTGTGTGTGTGTGTGTGTGTGTGTGTGTGTGTGTGTGTGTGTGTGTGTGTGTGTGTGTGTGTGTGTGTGTCTCTCCCCCTCTCCCCCTCTCTCTCCACCTCTATCTCCCTCTCTAGCAGAATATTTCCCTTCCGTTTGCATTCCTCTTGTAGCCACTCATCCAAAGCGTAGTACAAGTGCTGTGGAATCAGATTTGTAGCGTCAGAAGCGCCCTGAAGGATCCTTATCTGAACACCCCGAGTATGTAAATGCCTGGTAGTCCGGTCGAGGAATGTGACGTGGATTTGCATGTATGTAAACGTATGTAGCGGGAACATAGAGGGGCGGGTGAGGCAGGGCGGAGCGGGAGAGAGGGAGGGAGGGAGGGAGAGGGGGAGGGAGGGAGGGGAGAGGAGCCCATAACAAGCTGGAACAGGAAGTCGTTCAATGTAAAACAAACACACACACACAACCTAAACAGCCTCCCACAAACACATGCAAAACCTCCCACACACCCTCCACCAAACACATGCACACGTACACACAAACCTCCGAAACACACACACACACACACACACACAACTAACCTCACACACAGAGCAAAAACAACATTTACAGTGCATTCCTTTTCCTCCACACGTTAGTCAGTGTGTGCGAGTGTGTATGTATGTGTATGTCATTAGGCCACAATGCACTGCATTGGCCGAAACTTCCTCCAGCTACAGACATTGTATGAGTAGGGATGGGAACCGAAACCCGGTATCCAAAAAGGCCCCAGGGCTAAATTATTAAAGACAGTGGTATCGATAAGCTCCGACGTACCCGCTGCTGCCATCGCTATTGAGATTATTACTGCTGCTTCCCTGCACTCACATATGACATTTCAGTTTTTCCCCCCCCCATTCGATTTCTGAAATGGTTGAATTGGTTGAAGACGTGTTTATTTGAATGACGCTTCAAATAGGCGAAACATCAATAACACGACAAGGTGCGGCGGAAGTCCGCGGCTTTCGGACCCACCCTTGGTCCGAGTCGGACCACGGCAGAGCTTCGATGTAGAGCGGCTCGCTCCCCAGAGCAGCGGCGGAGCACTGCGCCGCGTGATAGAAAGACAACACGCGTCGGAAGATCAGGTCGGAGGTCACGCTCCTTGTTCGATAGGATGGGCGGTCAAGGATGACGTTTTCAGCAGAAAAAAAATACCAAAACATCTACATTTTCACAACATTATAGTCTGTTCAATTATTCTTAACATTGTGAGCTAGTGCTGCAGAAGAAGGTTGACATATTGGGAGAAGAATAAAGCAAGGTGTTGATGTTCTTCGTTTTGTTTTCCTTCAACAGGAGTTGATAAGAGTACCGTTAAATGAGCGGGTAGACATGCAGTACCAATAAGAGCGGTGGCCTCGTTTACATCTTACAGATGACCATCCCTAGTGGGGAGGGGCAAGTGAATGAACACCATGAAGGAGTGAAACCCGAAAGGCAGAAATAAAGACGGAATATAATAGAAGAGATGCATTAAGAAGGAATGAGTAATGAGGGAGAGAGGAAGGATGGAATGAGGGTCAAAATGGCACTTCAATCTAAACACCGCGGGTCGGTGTGTGTGTGTGTGTGTGTGTGTGTGTGTGTGTGTGTGTGTGTGTGTGTGTGTGTGTGTTCTTTTTTTTCTCTAACTTTTCTACTGGGAATAACAACAAAGTGGGGGCCAGAGATGGAGAGAAAATAAGAGAGAGAGACATAGACCGACAGCGAGAGGACATGGCTGTCATGTTTGCATAGATAATCACTAAAACAAGCACATTCCCCGGAATCCCCCTTGAGAGTAAAAGACGGAGAGGGAGAGTAAAATAAGGATAAGAAGGAATGAATGAAAAACAAAAGAACGAGCGAGAGAAGCCACTAAATATTGAGTCATTAAAGTACAGTTAGGGGCTGGACAGTGGATACAGAGACAGGTCATTGAGGAGCAGGTAGGGGTTAGACAGTGAATACAGAGACAAGTCATGAAGGAGCAGGTTTTGGTAAGTACAGAGAGACAGATTCAAATTTGGAAGACCGACAATGGATTACTCATTGACGTGTGCGCGTGTGTGCACGCACAATAACAATCATTATGGTCAATGACACCGCCCCATATCGGCGTTGCCAGTCGTAGGGCAAAAATGCGGAAAGAAAAAAAAAAAAGAGGACAGCACAAATATTTGCGTGGGGTTAAACCTCATGGACAACAACCTCAGGAAAATGTGTCATTTCGAATCAATGAAAAGGAAGAATTTCAAACCACAGTTGGGAATTTAAAGTCGTATCTGTCACATTTCAATTCCATCTTTCTGCCATGTACAAGTGCACTATAAAAATGTTTACAAAAATCACATAATGCAAACAGAAACAGGTGTCTTGTTTGACAACAGAGCAGGAGGGGAACGGGTAAATACAACAAAAAGGGGGAAGAACTAGGAGGCTGTGGAGACCTGGGCACCTCACCCGAGACGGTGGAAGAACTGGCTCGACAGGTCGTGAACACAACACAGACTGCGCCGGACCTTGGGGAAACGACCCTGTCCCACCTGATCGTACTACAATCTTTTCACGAACCCGCTGTGTGTGTGTGTGTGTGTGTGTGTGTGTGTGTGTGTGTGTGTGTGTGTGTGTGTGTGTGTGTGTGTGTGTGTGTGTGTGTGTGTGTGTGTGTGTGTGTCCTCGTGCCATGGTACAACCACACGCACAACCAAAGTGCAAAGAAGCTCTTCCGTGCATCTGGCCCCCGACCAACAAGGCAAATCACATTATAGTTTTCCTCAAAACATCGGTACAAGTGTCATTCGGACCGATTTTTCGGAAATAGTTTTGTCTACTGTAGCCCAGAGTGGTAGCCCTACGCTGTGAAAACATCACGCGTGCGTGCGTGCATGCGTGTGTGTGAGTTCGCGGCGCCCGTGTGTGTGTCTGTGTATGTGCTCCTCTCACCTCGTCCCATTTGATAAACTTGCTCCCAGTCTTCAGCAGCTCGTGGACGGACACCGGTTTGAGCTGCAGAGCGTGCACCCCGGGCTTCGCCCCGGCCATGGCTGGGGACGGTCTTCCCGGGTGCCAACGCCTAAACCTCGGCCACAGCCAGCAGCGAATCCTCGGGTCGAAAATGCAAGTCGCCCCGTCGTCCTCCTCCTCCTCGTTTCGACTCCGGAATCCTTCTTCCGGGGAGAAAGTTAATTAGCCTAGATACTTTAGGCGGAGCTTGTTTCTCTCCGTCTCCCTCCCCCGCACACGTTGAACACGAAAAAGTTCACAGCTAGCACCCTAAAACCCGCGTTATCGAACGGCCACTTGACGGAGAGTCCAAAGAGCTCCGGGAGGACTCGGAGTGTGAAAGCACGCGAGGGACGAGACTCCGCTGGGCGCGTCACCGCCACTGTCCTGTCTTGTCCCCGTGCGCGCGCTTCTTGCGCCCGAAGGCAGTCCAGTCCGCGGTTTTATTCGAACTTTTTTTTTTTCCCGAGAGTTGTTTATTTATATTTCCTGCGATCGCACACGAACGAGCAACCGGGGAGAGAGTGATCTTTTCCTTCCTTCCTCCTCTCCCATCTGTTCTAAACGGTTCGTCCCCCTTTTCTCTCTCTCTCTCTCTCTCTCTCTCTCTCTCTCTCTCTCTCTCTCTCTCTCTCTCTCTCTCTCTCTCTCTCTCTCTAATAATCCATAATAGCCTATTATGTATACGGCTCGTTCTTATATGCCTAAGGCACAAAAGTGATTTGTCAACATGAGAGTGAAATGCCTTAACGATAAAAAGCAAATAGTATCTTCTGTCTTAGTCTTTAACGTAAACATTGACTTTTGATTTTCTTGGCTGTAAATTAAGTGTTTATAAATAGGTTTAACAAACTTAGTTAAATACACTTTTGGCCTGTATTCCATAAAACACATGTCTATTGATTATATTGAATACTATTGTCCTGCTATACTAAGTAGGCCTAGGATCTGTCAAACACAACCTTCACATCTTAGGTTTCCTCCCCCCCCCCCCCATCACAGTAGCATGGGGTCATCATCAATAAGGTCAAGTTGAAGGTGTAGCCACCTGTTGGGGTGTGTCCTGTACAGACAGCTGAGGGGATAACCCCTCCGCCGGGCTTTAAGGACACGTTCACAATGACTACACTTCAGCTGAGGATCGCTTTATCAAACCAAGTTCACAAACAAGGGATTTCAATTGACTCGGAATCAACAGAGAATCCCCAAATGATGGAAGCTGGGGACGCTTCAACACGAGGAGGAGGAAATTGCAATTGATTGACGAACACGAAAGTATGATGAAATAAAAATACATCTGGGTTGTAATTTGAGACATCAAAAGATTAAGAAAAAGAGGAAACATGCAATAGTTCGTTTTTCTAATAGTCTTCTGAAGTCATCAAGTCAAATAAGTCAAAGATAATACAATTAAGCTCCAAGTCCGAATTATCGAAAAGGAGGGAAAAGAAAGGAGACAAAACAGAACGACATGCCCTCCCAAGCAATGCAAGTACACGCAACAGGAATGTCTGCTATGCATGTGGTCACTGCTGCTGAAGTGAGTTTGTGTGTGTGTATTCATGTGTGTGTGGTCCATGTGTATGTGTGTGTGTGTGGGTATACTTTTTTGGGCATTCTGAATCGAGTCATGCAAAACGGGCCCTTTTAAGAACCTATAGAGCTACGTGAACAACCTGTGATGGTTGCTGTTGGTGCTTTTACGTGACATTCAAGCGTGTGTGTGTGTGTGTGTGTGTGTGTGTGTGTGTGTGTGTGTGTGTGTGTGTGTGTGTGTGTGTGTGTGTGTGTGTGTGTGTGTCAGTGTGTGTGTAACACAGAAACAAGGCATGTAATTGAAGCTGGCCAGACCTGTTGATTAATGGAAGCGAAAAACCACACGCACTCACGCACGGACACACACGCATGCTCGCACGCACTCACTCACACACACAGAAACACACACACAACTATGATCAAACCATTGTCTTTCTTCCGAATTTGAATCTCTGTCTCTCTCTGTATTCACTGTCCAACCCCTACCACTCAAACACACATACACACACACACACACACACACTCACAACCTTTTCTAATAATATACAAGAAGCGCAAATCCATGCAGATCCATTCCTTCAGCGCTTTGCTGAGCAGAGTGGTGGTGTTTCCCTGCTGAATATTAAATATTGAAAGTGTAGACACACATACACACACACACACACACACACACACACACACACACACACACACACACACACACACACACACACACACACACACACTCATTAACCTGTACGATGGTGTCCTCGCATGCCTTGTGTGGAGGGCAGACATCTGTGATGTCAATATTACCCCCAACCACTCATCCACTATGCACTGTCTATTTCTCTCTCTCTCTCGCTCTCTCTTTTCTCCTCCCATGTCTCTTTCTCTCTATCGCTCTCTCTCTTTCCTCCTCCCTATGTCTCTCTCTCTTTCTCTCGTTTATCCGCCCTATGTCTCTCTCTCTCTCCCTCTCTTTCTTTTCTCCTCCCATCTCTCTCTCTCTATCGCTCTCTCTTTCCTCCTCCCTATGTCTCTCTCTCTCCCTCTCTCTTTCTTTCCTCTTCCCTATGTCTCCCTCTCTCTCTCTCCCTCTCTCTTTTATCCTCCCTATGTGTCTCTCTCTTTCTCAATCTTTCACTTGTTTACCCTTTATGTCTCTCGCTCTCTCTCTCTCTATTTGTGGGGGTGTGTCCCTCTCTCTTCTTGTCACTCTGTCTCTCTTTCTATGTATTCTTATGTCTCTCACTCTCTCTTCCTGCTTCTCTCTCTCCTAAGACTAAACATAGTTGGCTGCTGCAGGATAAGGTTACTAAATTCAACCAAGTACAAGTGCAGGATCACTGGAGGAATCAAATGACGGGTTGGTCTCTGTTTTTCTCACGCACTGGTTCTGACAAGGCAGTGTCATGTGTCAAAACAACATGAACATATGCTTGCAAAAGGAACAAGTGCAAAAAATTAAGACGTAAATGGAATTCATTAGAATAGAAGACACCAGACACACACACACACACACACACACACACACACACACACACACACACACACACACACACACACACACACACACACACACACACACACACACACACACACACACACACACACACACGCAACCTCTCTTCATAGTCGTCTGCATCAACGCAAACTGATTCTGTTTTCGGTCCCAGGGGCAACACAGGTGACAGTCTTAGCTAGCTGGCTAAGAACGAATCTATCCCACCGAATCTCAGATTGTGTGGATGAGAGGGATAGATATATGGATGGATAGGTGAAGAGAGAAGAGGGGGATAGGAGGTTAAAAATAGGGAACAGGGAAGAAGAGGAGGGGGGAGTGGTCAACAAGGGGAAAATCAGCATCTCACACACACACACACACACACACACACAGACACACACACAAATATATACACATGCACAGACGCAAAAAAAACAAGCAATTCACAAAAATATACACACACATACTCACATAATATTCTCTCTCTCTCTCTCTCTCTCTCTCTCTCTCTCTCTCTCTCTCTCTCTCTCTCTCTCTCTCTCTCTCTCTTTCTCTCTCTCTCTCTCTCTTTCTGTCTCTCTCTCTCTCAGAATTCTCTCCTCCCCTCCTCAGAAGTATAGGGAGACCTTTCTTCAGACTTCAGGCCCAACACTAACAAAGACACATTGTGTGAGGACACACTGGCATATTATCTGGCCCTCTCGGGCACTCACACACACAGACACACACGCACACACACACACACACACACACACACACACACACACACACACACACACACACACACACACACACACACCAACAAACGCGTGCTGACACGCACAATCACACACACACACACACACACACACACACACACACACACACACACACACACACACACACACACACACACACACACACACACACACACACACACACACACACCAAACGTTGCACGTCCTACGCTCGGACACTAATGGCAAGAGCCTGACTCGATGAACAGTGAGCAATTAAAGCCTGATCAAGTTACTCTTATAAAATGCTACTGAGATGCTGGCCGAAGATAGCACGCAGTTTATCCAATAAGCCCCCATCTGGTTTATTCAACTAACGATGCTATGTCGTTTTGCAAGTTGGAGAACAAACCGTAGAAGTGTTTAATTCAATGTTTAGGAAGATCTGGTTTGGGAAGAATATTTGAGTCCTACACCCCCTTCTCGTTTATATTTCAGTTTTGGCGGGGGGTTCTTAAGATGTGAAATATTGACCAATTATTTTTCTTCAAACGGATATTTAATTATGGCCGAATTTGTAGGAATCATCGTTCTATTTTGTTGTAATGTGTCGTAAGCCACGTCCACACTGTATCGGAAGACATTAGGCCTACTCCATTGTTTGTTTATTTTCTTTGGCTGTCTGTCTATTTGTTCCACTTTTGTTCTATATTCTGCTGCCCCCTGGTGGCAGGTCTGCAAGGGCGTCATCGCCACCCGAGACAGTGTTGCCAGATTGGGCTAGATCTCCCACCCACTCTTGCAATACTGATCCGAGAACTGCTCGAATAAGGAACTTCAGAAGACGACGCGTATCGATTTGGGAACGACTGCAACGTAGTACAGTCTTTTTTTATTTATCTAGGAAACAAGGTTTATAGTTCGATTAAATTACAGATGTAGAAACAGGCCTTGAAACAGAAAGGAGGCCAGCTGTCTGTACAGGACACACCCCAACAGGTGGCTACACCTTCAACTTGACCTTAGTGATGATGACCCCATGCTACTGTGATGGGGGGGGGGGGGGGGGGGACATAAGATGTGAAGGTTGTGTTTGACAGATTCTAGGCCTACTTAGTATAGCAGGACAATAGTATTCAATATAATCAATAGACATGTGTTTTATGGAATACAGGCCAAAAGTGTATTTAACTAAGTTTGTCCAGTCTATTATGTTCCTTCTATTTCAGAAATTACTACATTAATTCACTGGCAACTAGAGAACTGCAAGGACAAGGGACATGACAAATATAGAAAACCATCAAGGCAACAGAGGGAGTGAAGTGGCATATAATGGGAGAGACTGAGGTGCAGGTGGGAAGATTGTCAGAGAAGCTCAGGTGAGAGGAATGATCTAAGGACATCTGGTGGACAGCTGGAGAAAGGAAATTAAATATAAGAAATAGTCCAGTTAGAGAACAGCTTAATGTAATCAAATAAGGAAAGTACAATGTAATAATATTTATTGTTATTAAGTAGTATTCTAATACTGTACTTTTCTCAATTCAAGGAAAAAAAACGATTCAATTTCAAGATAAAATGCACAATAAACCCTTTGAAAGATCGAATTTTTCCTTTTCACATCAGTCTCAACCAATAATATAACCGCAAGCGGTGATTAACAGGGTCCGAGCAAAATTAAAACTCAAGAACAAACTAATGGAAGATATATAAATGAGTGCTGTCAAGTGATTAAAATATTTAATCGCATTAATGTCATAGTACATGTACCTTTGCCTTTTCTTCTGTTTTCCAAATTGTTATTTGATCCGATTCAAATAATTACATAATTGGCTTGGTTCCAATCTTAAAACATCTGGATTTCAATGGAGAAAATGAACTTCCGGAACCAGAGCCTTTCAAAAAGGGGGCGGTCACTGTTTCGCTCTACATAGACTGAATTTTACCTGGTTCCATCTCCAGGATGGAAGCTTGCTTATACCCTGCATAATATTTACTATTCCCTGAGTCATAACTTGCCCAAAAACATGATACCACAAGATTAAAATTACGTTTCATCCCCATGCAACAAGATCGTAGATCTGCCTCGGAATCCGCCATCTTTATAAATGGCCTTTTTCCCAGTTTGAAAAACAAATTTGTTTGAGGAGATCGTTATCTCAGGAGCAGAGGGGAGCAAAAATGGCCCCTCACAGAACAAGTTGGGGCTCGCCCATAGAGGGCGCTGGGGCGCCGCCCTCCCGCCGACCTGTTTTTCTTTTCTTTTAATAATCTTTCTCATTTAGAAAAATAATAAAATAATAAATAGTATATAAATAATATATAATAATAAAAGTCTTTGGAACTCTCCAGATTGATATTTCTATCCACTTTCACGTTCAACGGTTCAAGTTTATCATTTGGTGTAGTAGCCAGTGGGCTGTCTTCCAGAGGCTCCAGTTCGCTCAGCCCTCTCTACTGGAATTTAATCCAATGGTTCCCTTGTTGCTATGTAAAAAAAGTACAACAAATCGCCAATCAGCGTTGCCAATTGTATGGTTTGGGTGCTCTGAAAATATCGCCCCTTGTATCAAGATTAGAGTAGTGCATCACAGGCAGCACGTTACCTGACATTGACATGACCTCAGAGAGAAGCAATATGGCTGCGTCAAGTAGCACCAATGTAGAAGTTCAACTAGCACAGAATTTAGTTAAATCACTACATCTGTATCCCTTTGAAAGACGATCATTCATCAAAAAACTCCTAGCACAATTGGTAATGCGCATCTACATTTTACCCGACAGCCAGACTGTGATGGATCTCAAATTATTGATGGATGGGAACTCCCACGATTTGACCCGCCGGAAACGGGCGTAAGCACCAGTCCCGGGGAGTTTTGATATATTTTTTTTTATAGATACGGAAGAGGTTCTCCGAGGGGTCCCTAACGAACATAAGGCCCCGCAATCAGATAGCTGCAGGATTTGAATCGGTTCTGTTTTGGTGGTCCACCATTAATAAAAATGTTGATTGGATAAATTATATTGACTAAAATCAGCTACGGTTTGTCAATTTTACAGAGGATGCAGTCAAAGGACTGTCCGAACAATTAGATGCCACCTCCAGAATGACATATCAGAATAGGCAAGCCTTAGATATGTTATTAGCAGAACGAAGAGGGGTGTGTGGGATGATAGGGACAATATGTTGTACTTTTATCCCCAATAGCATAGCTCCGGATGGGTCGGTGGCCAGGGCGCTGGCAGGATTACAATCCCTCAGGTTAGAATTGGCAGAGAACTCCGGCATTAATAACCCTTTCTCTGGATGGTCAGAGAACCTGTTTGGTAGGTGGAAGGGCTAGTCAGTACTCGTCGCGGGAATAGTAGCAGTAACCGTGTTAGTTGTGGTCGGTTCTTGTATTCCAGTGGCGGTGTGTCAATAGAGGGCAACGCCCCTCCGTGAAATATTCACTTCAATATATATCTGCCAACTATTATCAATACGAAATAAATCAACAAAAATACATAGCGTTTATCCTCGTTTAATTGTGTGGTATACTTGTCACGGCCAGCAAACATTTAAATGCGTCTGAACGTCAATGATTTGGGCTAGACTAGTTATTGGTCATTCGAAATAAAGCCCTCTACCAAGTCAGGGGCGCCGGCCACGTTGAAGTCAATGTAAGCTCGCTAACTTTTTGCTGTCTATTAAGCAGACAGCTTTTCATTGGCGCAAGAAAATTCGCCCTTGGGTCGCACCAGTGTGCGCCCCAGGCCAATGGTATTGCTTTTCTTTTTTGTTATCACCATATGATTGGACAATTCAGCGAATTAATCAAATAGGCGACCTCCCTCAGCAGCATTCGCGCAACAAAACTGCATGTAGAGAAGAGATAGATCGCTATCTAGCAGAGAGTTGTAAGCACTTTCCACCCTTTTCAGTAGAGGAATTGGACTCCATAAGCATTGTTGTACTTAAAAGGAGCAAGTAAGTTACATATTCATTTAGTCTTTCGGCCTGTAGCAAATTTTGGCGAGCAGTGCGCGAAGGACGAGACGGGAGCCCAGGTTAAGCGATAACTTCGGGCACCCCATCCTCCGCCACCCTCCGACCCTTCCGACGGCCATGCCGGCGGCTGGGACGAGGATGGGTGCCACGCTGCCCCGTCCACCCGCAGTCCTCGACCAGCCCCAGCTGCCGACACTTCTGCGATTCATGGTCAGCCCTGTCATGCCGCCACAGCGCACGGGAAGCCTCAGTCGTCTCGGTGGCCGTCCAGACCTGGCTGGACATGACCTCTGCCTGGACTTGACCCCCACGTTCGTTGTCCTGGGGAGGAGGGCTGCCCAGCCGCGTCCACGGATGCACCACCGTGACGGCGGCAGAGCTCCACCTCAGCCCGTTTGGCCTGGTCCAGAGCCGCATCGAGGGTCTGGGGCTCGGTGAGGCGGACATGCTTCCCCAGATACTCCGGCTGCAGTCCCCGCAGGAAGGCGTGGAGCGCCAGGGCCTCCCGTGCAGCCGCGGAGAATTCCAGGTAGCCGCGTCGTGTCAAGAGATGGACGTCAGCAGCATAGACCCCCAGGCTCTCTTCCTCCCTGCGGCGGTGAGAAGCCAGCAACTGCCGGCTCTGGTCGCCGAAGACCCGTTCACCGAACCGCCTCTCCAGTGCTCTGATCAGGGCCTGTAGGTCTCGCTGGTCCGCTTGGTCCAGGTCGAGCAGCACCCGTGCTGCCGTCCCCTCCAACGCCAGAGCACGGTCGACAACCGGCACCCCAGCCGTTGTGCCACTCTGCAAGCCGGAACTGGGCCAGGTATGGCTCCAGCTGCGTTACCCCGGAGAACTTCGGCAGCCTAACTCCTGTCCTTGCCACCAGGGAGCTGTTGGCTCTCCGGCCCTTCCGGTCGTGGCCACAGGGGGGCGCTGCACTCCCTTAGCGCAGGGTGCGTCGTTCTCCATGGGCTCGACCGTGAAGCTCAAGTCCCTCTCCGCGGGCGCAGGACATATCCCACTTCTGACACCAATGTGGCGAGCAGTGCGGGCAGGACGAGACGGGAGCCCAGGTTAAGCGATGACGCAACTCTCGTGCCCCATACACCGCACGACTACGAGAGCTGCCTTTATTTAACACGAAACACAACACACAGCGCGTACACCAAACCAACAGACATGTAATTCTCGGTAACGGTGGCGGCAATGCTACACAAATCAAGTAAACACTCAACAACACACAACTACATTCTACCGAGCACACACCCCAAACCCGTTAACCCCAACACAAAAAGACAATAAAACCCCTTTTCCCCAACCTGCATCTCGGATCCCCAGAATCCCCGGCGCGACCCCCGTAGAAGTCGCCACAATATAAACAAAATGAAGCAACTGTCCCATATTTCCAACTGAATTTGAAGTAGACATTGAGAGTCACAAAAAATGGACGCTATGGGACAGTGATCATGATTTGTCTCAATAACAGAATAACAACAATGGGTCAAATAGCAATGGCTGGTGGAATGGCCATAAAGTAGGTCTGTATATGCATTGTAAGCTTGTCCAGGCCCTGCAAGTCAGGATGTAGGCTATGAATCTTAATGAATAGTAGGTAAATAGGTAGTGGTGTTACGTATTTTAAGAATCTAAGCCACCCACACATAGACCCAATGATGCAGGACCAAACATATAAGCTGCGTTACCCTCACATAGCCACAAGGTGAGCATGATGTTACTGAAGGCTGCTCCCTCTTCACCTTTAATTAAGTGAAGAAGCCGAAGCCATAACGTCACCCCGGCCACGCCCACTAGGCAACGCCCACTTGACGTCCTGTACGGAGGACGTCGAGTGAACAGGCCAGAGATCAATAGGTAGACGGCGCAGCAAGCCACCCGGGCCTTAGCCCGGGGGGCTTGAAGTAGATCACGGTATTTTCCTCTCACTCGCGTTAGAAACAATTCCCTCCGTATAGCTTCACTTACCATGCCGAAACATGCCGACTTTATAATAAATGAAGTGAGTTAAAGCAACCCGGGATTGGACAACTTTCTTCGAGAATATGCAACAGTGGCCATCCCCAAAATGCACCAGAATACAGGAAATCAAATCTATTAAATTCCAATTTTTTCATGGGGGGGGACCTCAGACCCCTGTCTATTACTGTGCCCCACCAACACTTTTGATCACCAGCCCTGCGTGCGAGGGCTACTGAATCGGCTGATCACCACAGCAGTGGGTGCTCCAGAAGCGCCAGGTGCCATCCAGGCTTACATGTGGATCAGATATGATCCGGTGAACACGGACAGGATATCACCTGAGGGGCCCGTCCCTATCCAGCTGCAGTATGTAGAATAGTCAACACCGGTAGTAACGCCTGTATCTAAGAGAATCAATATTCCTGGTTTACTTGAATGAAGAATTATTAAACAACCAATGCGGGTTGTTGTTTCTGTATCACTGCACTGATAATGGGACTGTTGAATTTCTTTGAGCCAGTTGTTAACATGTTTCTTGCTACTGATATGACCGAGTTGACGATTGGACGCCCGGAGGAGGCTCACATGATGTGCTAGTAACCTCTCTATGTGAGCCGCACCCTTGACAGAAAGGGACGAACATTGGGTTCATGAATTACAGGTCCTGATGACAACAAAGGAAACAGGAGCTGTGACTACAACAATGTCCAATAGCCCCCACGTTCATGCAGCGCACCAATACATGAAGTACACCTGAGCCATTCAACTCCATGCGAGTCTGCGACATTGTAAAATTTAAAATTGTATTCTTATGTCACTTATTTTTTTTACTTTTCACTTTCAATGCATGCTGAAAATGTATAACTTTCTGTCACATATACCTAGAAGTATTAGTTAGGATTTCTATTAATGCATTTATCTATATGCCTTATTGACTGATTGTAGGCCTATGACATGATTGTATGACACGTTGGTTATATGTCTACTGTTGTATTGTTGACATTGGCCTGTATAACCTATGAGACCCACCAAAGTGAATCCTGTATCCTAAATAGTGGAACGCGATGTGTTTTTTTTCGATCTCCTTAAGAGTTTTCTCCCATTTATTAATCGGTTGGTGGTGTTGAAGATATATTCTATTTTGACTTCATGTGTTCGGTATGGTACGTGGTGCTTATTGCATGGAAATGTCATGAAGGGAATTGTCATGAAAATAAGCCAAGTAAGCTGTAATAATTGCACATAGCCACAAGGGAAGCAGGACCAAACAAATAAGCTGTAATAACTGCTCATGGCCAAAAGAAGGGAGCATCATCACACATATGAGGAAGTCGGAGGCAGGCTCTCAGATCATAGCCACCAGAGCATGTACTACGTCATATAGGGCACGCCTACTCTACACAGGAGCAGAGAAAGGGCAGAAACTATGGCAAGCCGATTTGACATAAATTCGCTAGACTGGATATGTGTTGCAGATATCTGCAATTCTGTTTCGCCTAGTCAAAACTAACATTTTGGATATCCGCAA
This sequence comes from Gadus morhua, assembly GCF_902167405.1. NCBI lineage: Eukaryota > Metazoa > Chordata > Actinopteri > Gadiformes > Gadidae > Gadus > Gadus morhua. The sequence continues at coordinate 10,465,047 of NC_044064.1, forward strand.
CTACATTCCTCCTATCCACAATTGTCATTTCAGATATCCACAAAGACATTCCTCCTAGGCGAAATGACGTCATTTTCGCCATTCATGTCTATGGGGTTTCTCATTGCAGATATCTACAATTCAGTTGCGGATATCCACTTTGTGAATTACGGATATCTGCAACTGAATTGTAGATATCTGTAATTCCAGTTTGAGATATCTACAATTTGATTCTGACTAGTCATAATTCCAGTTCAAGATATCTTTAATTGACCTCAATTCAAGATATCTACATGTCCCTTTTCAGATATCTTAAATTAAGTTTTGACTAGGCGAAATGACGTTGTAGATATCTCTAACTGGAGTTACGACTAGTCAAAATGACGTTGTAGATATCTATTATGAAGTTATAGATATCTTGAAAGGAGCTTTGATTAAAGATATCTACAATTGTAGATATCTGTAACTTTCATTCCGCCTAGTCAAAATCTAATTACAGATATCTTGAACTTGAGTTTTGACTTGGCAAACTGACGTTTGAGATATCTGTAATGACAAATTATAGGACCGCCTCCCGCTTTAGGCGGGAGCGGAGCAGGTCGTTGTCGTTCAAAACATCATTCACTCGTTCAATTTCATGGCATTTTCTGATGTTTTTTTCAATAACAGCCACCGTACTACGGTGGCCGAGAGGGGTCACAACACATGCAAACGCCACAACACCTGCATAGACAGAAAACACCTGCAAATTCAGAAAACACCTGCAAATTCAGAAAACACTTTCATCAATTACACAACACGTGCGCTGCAAATGCCAAAACACATGCAAATTCAGAAAAACACCTGCAAATTCAGAAAAAACACCTGCAAACTCAGAAAACACCTGCATCGACTTCACAACACGAGAAAATAGGGAAACGAACAGCAAGTAATGACAACGGTAATGTGTCCTGGGGGACCATAATCAGTGACAGACCCATATCCGGTTGGCGGTTATTTTCAATTACGAAAGTGTTAAGTCGTTCGATTGTGCTACAAGAGGAGCAGGGTACGTTTTATTACTCTGTTTTCTGGGAATAATTGACCTAAGCAGAAACCAAAAACCAGCCGTTTTTTCGTTTTGTTTATTCGCTGATTTCCGCCGGTGGGCGGGTCCTCTTATTGGCTAGTGTGCTTCGTTGTCCTGTGCTCTTCAAAATAAAAGTTCTTCCGTTTGATAATGTCGACAAAAATATTACTGTATTATAGACAATAGCAGACACAGAGGACCACACCACCCACAGTCAAGACTGACACGGCTTCAAATAACAATAATAGTAATAGTAATAATCATTTGAAAATGAGAACTTCTGAAGTTATGATGACTTCAGTGCAGTTGATATTTAGCCACAGTTAATACATGCAGAGTAGACCTGAGGGCTTTACTACGACATCAATGTCCGGCTTTGAGCTTTACGCTCTGTGCGCGTTCACATCAAAGGAGCTGCGATCGCGGGCTGCTGATTTCCTCACAGCCTGAGTGCTATGAGGAATACAAGTGATCACAACACATTTCTGACAGCTGAAAATTTTGCATCTCTTGACCTTTATCCATTTACTGTAAACAAATTATTTTTTCTCGTTGAAAGATATTTGATATTGTTTTCATATTATTTACTGACGGTGATTACAGAATGTGAGTGTGTGTTATATTGAAAGAAAAAAAGAATTAATACAAAACATGATGGTAACTCTAAAGTCAAACCGTCCAATCTGAAGGCTCTACTTAACCACTTCCCCTACTCACTTGCACTTACCAATGCAAAGCGAACAGAACTGAGTAGGGGAGTATGCATGAGGCTTTAATAAAATCCCGGACGATATCGAATTTTTCCCCGGACGTATTTGATTCCTGCCCTTCCACTGTTAAATAGCGGCGCAAGTTGTTGGGCGCTATCCTGGTAATTTCTCTGCGTGAGAAATACGAAGTGTGGCGTGTGAGCGTGTGCATGGGTTGAATTGCGTGTGTCTCACGTGTGTCTATGTACAAATGGTTTTGCTCTTTGCTCATGGCAGTTGTGACAGTCATTTTAACATGTAAGCAGGCAAGCTTCACTCATTCCAGGATGTATTATGCGTTGTCCTATAGCCTACTTGGAACATGTTTTGAAATGGATCTATAGTAGCCTATAGAAATTTGCTCATAACAGGCCAGCTGGAATACAAAGCAAACTCTTTTGTATTCCAGCTGAATCCCATTTCTACCCCTTACCCCTTCCCCTTACCCCTTAAAAACAAAGGGGAGGGGTAAGGGGTAGAAATGGGATTAGGCCTTACTATGCTTAAAGGTTGGTTTTTACACATTTGAAGATTTTATTTGAAGTTACATTTGTCTTGTTATCTTTTTTGTTGTTGTTGATATGAAAGTGACTCAAAAACCGTGACACGATCCTAACCGTGAGTTTTGGGATCTATTGCCCCCGAATAGTCTGTGTTCTTTACCTCTTCCAAAATGTGCCCTCGCAACATGCCCGCATACTAAAAGTTTGATTTTAACTGTTTTTGACGTACCTTTGAAGACGGTGGCATTCTTCAAGTGTTCCTCCAACACACTGTCAATGGAGGTCATCAGATTGACTAACCCCCGAAATATCCCAGGGTTGTCAGATGAGTCACGTTCATCTTGCCCACGTTCATCTTGCCCAAAATTCATTGCAATCAATTCGTTTTGACGAAATTTGTCATTTTTGTCAACCTATTTGTTGTGTCAGACAACGAATAGGTTGAAATTGCAGACCCCCCCTCTTCCGGGACCTCCATTGGCTCCCTGTAGTAGCTCGCATCAAATTTAAGACGATAGTACTGGCATACAAGGCAGTCGATGGAACTGCCCCTGCCTACCTCCAAGCATTGGTAAAGCCACACACCCCAGCTCGATCCCTCCGCTCAACTACCTCAGCTGGACGTCTGGTACTGCCATTGCTAAGAGCTAGCAAAGGTCGATTAGCAAAGTCACAACTTTTCTTGGTTTTGGGACTTCAGTGGTGGAACGAGCTCCCTGCCGTTCTCAGGACCGCAGAGTCGTTCACTATCTTCCGAAAAAGACTCAAGACTCACCTGTTCAGAGTCCACCTCGACTCTACATACCCACCCTCCCCCTTCTGGCCACCATTGTACATTGTATTGTATTGTGTTGTATTGTATTATAGTACTTAACTGTGTAGCAACTGCAGTAGCTGCTATCATTGCTGTAACACGGGGAATTGGTTAGCCTAGAGATTGATGTAAATTTAGTAGCCTCAAATTAACAAAAAGGGGGGGGGGGGGGGGGGGGCTGTCCTAGGTGGTTGGCTGAAAGTTGGCTGCACGGATGGACAGCCAACTTTTTGAACAGAAAATCAATAGCCTAATTTGAACAGCTGCAACATGTGTAATTAAGGATGTGACTGCCTCAAACTCCTCTGTTTGTCTAATTTCTATATAATTTTTAAATCAGTGTAGGCTATGCTATGTTCGGCCATGGTAAAATAAATGTTTAGGCCTACCAGAAGGATTTCGAGCAATGTTATATCCGCAAAGACAGCAATATTTTTTAGAAGGCTGTCATGCACCTGCGCAAGAAATGGAAAATCGATCTCTGAGCAATCGTCTTCAGCAGGTTCGCCTATAGAGGTAAACAACCTTGATAAGTCTAAACGTAGGAGTCTTCGTAGCACGCTAAAAGTGGACATTATCGGGAAACTGTGCCCTGATCAATTCTGATCAGAAAATACATTAAAACATTCATAGACAATTTTCTGTCCTTTATTTTGGGTCAAAACTTACCATAAAATCACACACACCAGCTTAATTAATTGACATATTTCTCAACTCTTGCTCAAACAAGCAATTAAAAAATACATTAAAAATATTTCTGGATGCAGTAACAATATAAAAATGAAATAAACAACATTGCAATGCAAGATATATCGTCTCCTAATTTCTTAATTGTTACAATGCCAGACAGATTATCAAACAAAGCCACTTGAAATAACTGAATAAAGAAATCCAAAAAAGAGTGAACATGAATGAAAGAGGAATAATAAAAAATAAATTACACAATTTAAACCTAGGCAAAAATAAAAAGTAATGTACAATACCGATATTTCCAGACAAAAGTAAGTCAAAACAATCAAACAAATAAAATAGCATATATGCTTAGTTCATTACGTTTTAACAAAAATGTGAAGCATCAGGCTCATACTTTTAAAAGTTTCAATGGAACATTACTTCAACAACAAACTGCAAAATGAAAGAGTTTAGTTCAGAGCTGGGTTACTAAATTTGAGCAAAGACACACATCCTTATTAACTAATATCTATCACTTCAGCCTTTCTTGGCTCACATATGTAGAAGGATAATTTTTGTGCACCATAACATAAATAGTGATTTTCGTAATGCTCCCATTAGATCAAATATATATTATTCTAAGAGGCTGCTCTTCCTCATGGTCAGAGAAGAAACTCTATCATCTTCTCCACAAATCCTAATTGACGCCAAATGACTCTTTTAGACTTCTATCAGCATCTTCCTTGCTAATTGTTGTCCATTCATTGGGAATATCTGCAGGCTTTGCACTATAACATTCAGCAAAGTCCTTGTTGAACCTGACCATCACATATTTCCAGTAATCAGATGCTGAATAGCTGTTATCTGCAGGAATGTCCCAATCCCCGTAAAATGTTTTGTATTCCTTGTAAGGATGCAACACCCACTTAGTATCATCATTCTCGAATTCGGTGTCACTAAAGACTAAAGATGTGCAAATAGATGTACAGAGTTTATCTGAGTCGATATATCTGTACGTTCCAAAGGCTTGTGGCCTATGTATTTCAACATAGTGAATCTTGTGAGACAGTGCCCCTGCCTCACATGGTGCGCTGCAGAATGGGCACTGTTTACCACATCCACCTAACTTGGCTGTGAGGTCATTTAGTGGCTTTGAGCCAAGTCTGTCTAGTTTTGTTTTGACTTCAGTTTCTTTTAGATTTTCCTGCAGAGCTTGTTCCATTGCCTTCACAGATTTTTTAAGAAAGTCTACAAACCTTTCTGCTGTTGCTTCTTTAAAAAGAGACATGCAAGCGCTGAGAGAATCCTGGCACATTACCAATTTATCACCAAGTTCCCTGCAAATATCTTGAACAAACTCCTTCTGGGTTGCTTGTTTGTTCATTTGGGCCTTTTGAATAGCATCATCAATACATTTGATGCATCGTTTTAGATAATTGTTCTCTAACTCGATAAGTTTAGTCCCATCGGAAAAGCGTTTCTCAATTTGCTCCTGAATCCATTCCCTTATGAATTTCTCATATGAAGTGGTGTACTCTTTGAAGTGGCAAAACTTGTTTTTTGAAAGCAAGTCTTTTAAGACAGAAGATTGGAAAAACATGCGTGTGCTGAATTTCACTGAATCTGTGCCTGACACCATTTCATCAACAACTTCTGGAACCATGGAAACTCTAATGTAGGTCTCCACTGCAGGCTGGAGGCAACGAATAGCAAATTCCTGAGCTTTCTTCTCATCCTGCTCCCTTGCGTGATACAGATCTTTAAAATCATCAAAAAAACGTTCCTTGTGTAGATTGACGCAATTCAATGGGTCATTTTCTGCAATGAAAGCCAAGTGCTTTTCATGGAAGTTTCTGGCTGCATTACTACAAATGTATAATTTTAATTCCGCCTCAAATTGGGTGTCTGTTTTCATGTCTGCAAGTTGCGCCTCAATGTACTTCAAAATCTCCTGAATGTCATTGTCATGGTAATCAGATTTCTCCTTCATTTTATCAGATACACGTATTTTGCAAGCTGCTATAATTTTGTCAGCCTTTGCTTTTGCTCTTAGCCATAAATTATGTGAAAGAAACATGTTTCTCACATATTGAATGAAGCTTTCTTTCATTTGGAAATCCCCTTTTCCATGATCTCTTAGTGATTTATTAACTGTCTCCTTGGCATAACTACCCATTGATTCTAAATTCTTTCTCAGTTGACAATGAACCTTACCAAAGATATCAGTTTCGTGGCTCACTTTGTCACGGAGAGGTTCTGTAGCTTTCTCCCACATCTGGTCAAAATCCTTTCTCAGCTCCTCATCCGATTGCTTGAGATTCCTTTTACGGCCTTCGTCTAGCAATCTGAGCACTTCTTCCTCCAAACGTTTTGTGGTGTTTTTCTTGACTTCCTCAACTTTTGCCATCCCCTCTTTATTGTCAGCCGCTATATTTAGTTCATTTTTAAACAACCATTCCACGTTTTTTATTAAGTATTTTGCACTGTTTATGAACTCTTCTCTGTGTTTCTCGATTAGGTGGGCATGACCTTCTGCTTTTTTAAAATATTGGTGTACATTGTTGATTATTTTTGTTTCCCATGTATTTAGCTTTGAGGTGGCTTTATTATTGAATTCCTCGACAATTTCTCTGATGTTGGATGCCTCATATTTGCCAAAATTTGAAATCTTTGCTTTTGCACTTGTTTCCAATGAGTACATGTCCCTTTTGAATTCCCATTCCCATTTGTTGAATTCTGTGCATATTTTCATGTAAGCATCAGCCACCAGGCTATTTCTAAAGCTGAATATGAAATTTTCATGTTTTACGGCGTTCCATAAGCTTGCTGTCCACTTCAGAAATTCATCAATGTTGTAAGCAGATGACTCGCAATCTTTCAACGTTTTCATAATGTTTGTTTTCATTTCATAAACTGCTTCACTGTAACCTGAATTTACTGGTGCCATTGGTGGGTTTCCATGCCATAGTCCAGGAATGTACCCGTTTCCAGTGTCTGGATCATATTCCATTACTTCCATGAAGCTTTTGTTTTTCTCTTTTTTCTCAACTTTGGCAGCTAGCTTTGTCATCTCGTTCAACTGTTGTAACAGCAGGGTTCTGTCCCTTAAGTTATTGTCATGGGCTGACACATCCGCTACATTCTGATGAACAAACTGACATTTAGGTTTTTTGCCGACTTCCTTCATCCTGAGAAAGGCATGTACTACAATTTGTAGGATGTCTTTCATGTCTGTCATGTTTTCCATTGATATATTTACTATTGTGATATCACTTAAACCCACAACAATAGTTGCAAGCTCATTGTCATGCTCATAGCTGTCTTCTAATTGTGCCAGCTCCAGCGATTTCAGGCCCTCAGTGTCAATGATGATCAGAAAATCACAGTGAATTTCTTTTGTGTACTCTTTGTTCACTCTGATGAGCAACATGAAAGCCCCTCTAGTGCATCGGCCACTGCTGACTGCAAACTGCACTCCAAACATGGTGTTGAGAAGAGTGGACTTTCCGGTGCTCTGAATCCCAAGAACTGTGACAATTCTTATCTTGCTCTCTGGAGCTACCATTTCTTTCAGTTCAGAAAATACGTCCTTCACCCATGCCAAAGGAATGCTTGATGATTCTCCTTCCACAAGCTCCAGCGGAAATCCATCAAGGAGTAATTGGGCACACAACTTGGGCAAATGCTTGAATTTTTGGCGAGAAGGATTGGATTCAGAAAGGGAGACTGTAGATTCATAGATTTGACACATTTCTCGAAAGTAATTCTCAATACCTATAGAGCTGTCAGAAAGTTGTTGATCAATGTCTTTAAGTTCTTCTTTGCTCGAATTCTTACTTTTGAGTTTATACTGCTCCCTGAGGTTTGATACAGTTTCTCGGGACACGTTGTCTAGTTTAATTTGCATCCATTTAAAAAAATAAGCCTGTTCAACAGCTGGACATGAGAATGCTTCCATGAAGGATCTCATAGAATCTGAAATGGCCAAATCCCTCTGCTCTTTCCGGAGTCCTTTTTTCTTTTGGTTTAGGCCACATTTGTATTTTTCTATGTCTTCTTCCCCAGCATTTGTAAGCCTACATTCCTCCTTCTCTAAATCTGTCAGTTCTTTCCATACTGAGCCCTGCCGAGGAAGTTCTTCCTTTTTGTACTGGGCAGTGTTTTTTATTCTTGAGGTGATAGCTTCTGCATTTTTCTTAGCATTCTGACAGTCTGAGGTTTGCTCATCAACCATTATTCCAAGCTCAATAGCAATGACAGCCATTTGCTCTATGCTCTTTTTTTTATCTGTTTTTTGTGCAACTTCTGTTACAAATTTTTGTAGGGTTTTGGCAAAGTCAGCGTTGTTGATTCTTTTTTGCTTAAGAATGAGGTTCTTTGTGGTCAAATTTAATTCGTCCAGTACTTTTTGGCACCTTTTTAGGTTGAAATTCTTGCTATCCACATTGACTATCAAGAAAATCTCTGTTTCATGTTTTTTGAGTAGTTCGATTTTACTGTCAAAATTGTCAAGAAACACAAAAACTGCAGCAGACGTTTTGCATAAAAACGAAAATTGCAATTCACAGAGAGCAATATCTCCTCTGAGATTAGCTACAGCTACTGGTTCATTGAAGATATCAATGTTTTTGTTACCACAGGGAAGATACCAACTAGTTTCCACCAGTCCATCTGCAATTTTCCTTGGAACATTACCACATGGCATTTCTCGGTTAACAAAAGTGTCGTTGTACTGTTGTACATTGCTCAGGAGTGTATTCAGAATCTGTGACTTCGATAAAGAACCTTCACCCAGTCTCACAAAGGACACCATCGGAAGGCCGGGGACCACAACTGATTTTTCAATGAAGCTTTTGGGGTCTAAGAGTGCCTGAGTTCTGTACTTTTTAACAATGCCTCTCAAAGCCCAGAGCATGAGCGTGTGCTTCTGTGTGCCACTATCAGGAAGCAATAGAGGCAACCCAAACTGACACATCGCCATTTTGACTGCCATTTCCTGCTGAAGGAGGCCATTTGAGCACAGAAATAGAGCAGTGATTACGTCTAATGGGTTCAGCGCTTCACCTGACTTTTCATGGCACAACAAGGTTTCCAAATCTAAATCAGCATTGCAATGAGGATGATCCTGCTCTGATTCATTGCATGCAAGAAATGTCACATTCCTAGCAGTCACATTGAACATCATTAACTTCTTGAGAAAGAGCCAGGGGAGATCAGAAAGACATTTAGCATCTTCCTCTGTAACGGCCTTCTTGTCGATCTGTAGGACATTGATTAGTGAGAGCTTCTCCTTGTAGTTCTCTTTTAGGCCAAGCTTTTCTAGAAAGCCCTCCAGTTCAGTTTCTGTGGATAGAATAATTCTAACAATTATTATCGGTTCATTTCACATTTCTAAAAGTAAGTGAACATTTTTCAACAGTTGCCCATGCTTTTTTGGTGGAATTGTTGAAGGCTTATCCCTTTCATCATTGCAGGTGATTATAGTTGGTTTATTTTTGTATATTTACAATTATAAATGTTGTTTATTAAGGGTCCTAGTAATAGTACTAGTGTGTGTAGCTATCTTATATTGCCAGTATATAGGAATACAATCGTAGCTTATGGGAGAGGAGAGTCTGGTAACAATAAGCAAAAGGGTAGTATGAAACTAGTAGGAATAGGTTCTACGTCGGATAGGCTTCGCCTTTTAAGGCCATCACTATTGAGTTTTCCCTAGGCGCGAGTCGTAGCACTGAAGAATTTGTAATTCCCGCCCACCAACAGCGTGGGGCTCAATCACATCCGCAGTCCGCACATATAAGCGGGCGCCGGCGGACGTTCTGCTCCCATTTTTCTTCAGGACGATCCTGTAGCATAATTTGATGGATATCATGGACTCAAAGATGATCCGCATCTGCAAGACATGTAACACGGGTTACATCTTGCCGTATGATGGCCATGAAGTGTGCGAGGGCTGCCTTGGGCATGAACATGCCGTCTTGGCGCTCTCGCAGCTCTGCCTGTGTCGGCATTGTGAGGCGCTAACGGTGGGCGACAGACAGCGCAGAGCCAACACTGCCGCCGTCATTGCTGAAGGTGCCGACGACTTCACTGTCCCGTTCGTCCATGCCCTCTCTCTACTTGTGAGCTCGGAGTCGGACGACTCCAACCGCGACGAGGAGGGCGCATCTCCCCCGGCTTCCCCTCTCCGAATGGAGAGGTCGGAGCCCGGTGCAGCAGTATTGCCCGTCTCTGCCGCCACCTCACTTCCAGTGGTTGGAGCTTTGGTGGCAGAGCTACCGGGCATTATCGCCAGGGCACCCGCAAACTTTGGCCTTGCGGTGCTCATGCCTCAGGCCCCCAAACGCCCAGACCAGCTGCATGGCATCTTGGTGCTCGAGGCCGCGACACGCCCCGCCCGTCTCGACCCGATCTGGCTTTTTTCCCCCCATCAGACCGTACTTCAGTGGGGCTGCGGAGTGGGCTCAGCGACCGCTGCCCCATTCCCAAAGACCTCAGCGATGGGGCTCAGCGACCGCTGCCCCATTCCCAAAGACCAGCTGACGGCCAAGCTTACAGACAGAGCGCATCAGTGTATGATGCAGCAAGAGGCTGTTATGAATAACATCGCCCTGCTGGCACATGACATCTCCACCATGGTGGCTGATCCTCATCGTCTGGCCGAACGGGCAGTCGACGTGGCGAAAACCGCCGGTGTCATCCTCTGCTTCTGCTCCACCGGTGCGGTGGCAGCGGCCCGGACGGCGGCATGGCAGCACCTCATACAGAGGAACCTATAGCCGGGCATCCCTGAGCCGATGAGGTGACAGTTGCTGGAGTGCCCCATCAGCCCGAACGGGCTGTTCGGGCCCCGTCTGTCATCTATGGAGGATGAAATGCTTCCGAGGAGGCAGAGAAAATCCGGAGACACGTCTCCCGCCCTCCGCCTCCACCCCGGCAGCAGTGCTCTGCTCCAGTCTCCCGTCACCGCCATAGGCCCCCCGACAGTCACTGTCACGGCGCTGCCGGAAGCTCCTCCTCCTGGCCCCCCGGCTTACCAGACCCGCCCGCCTCCATCGCAGGCTGCGGCGAGCCGCAAGCGAAGGCCTTGGGCAGAAGTGTGTGACATCGAGAAACACCTCTTTACTAAAGACGGCTGTTTTCTCCCCACACCCCAGTAAACAACGGAGCCTATCAGCTCGGCCATAAGTGTTTCACACGCATCTCCCACTACATATAGGCAGGCCATCACTAAACCTTGTATTATTTATCGAGCCAGCCCTACATTATTTTTCAAAAAACAACCTGGCCCGGCTTACCAGCCCCGCCCGCCTACATCGCAGGTTGCGGCGAGCGGCCAGCAAAGGCCCCGGGCAGCGGGCTCATGTGGCAATGTCCCACCCCACAAGCGCCAGAGAAGACAATTACGCGGTGAGGGAGAAGCGTGTGATAGCGAGAAACACCTCTTTACTAAAGACGGCTTTTTTCTCCCCACACCTCAGATAACGCCTCTACCAGCCCCGCCCGCCTCCATGGCAGGCTGCGGCGAGCGGCCAGCAAAGGCCTTCGGGCAGCGGGCTCATGGGGCGATGTCCCACCCCACAAGCGCCAGCGAAGACAATTACGCGGTGAGGGAGAAGCGTGTGATAGCGAGAAACACCTCTTTACTAAAGACGGCTTTTTTCTCCCCACACCTCAGATAACGCCTCTACCAGCCCCGCCCGCCTCCATGGCAGGCTGCGGCGAGCGGCCAGCAAAGGCCTTCGGGCAGCGGGCTCATGGGGCGATGTCCCGCCCCACAAGCGCCGGCTATTAGGGGGCGAGGGAGAACACACACCCGGCCCTTTCGGGCAGAGCTCCCCATGGGCTGCGAGGAGGACAATTCCTCCCCTCGCAGGGGCTCAAGCGTTGCTCGTTTCCATGACAGCCGCATCAAAACAAGAGGCTGCACAGCCACTTTCAGAGCATTACTCAGAATGACTGAACACGTGCACCCTGGCCAAACGGATGGACAGGCTGATCAGCAAGGGTCACACCCCCACCTCTGTCCCGCCATGATTCAACGGGATTGTGGAAACAACGCCAAAAATTTGAAGAAAACCTCCCACCTCCCCTCACAGAGTGTGATGTATTTGGGGGTAGAGCTGGATTCAGCTGTAATAAGAGCACGGCTCTCACAGCAGAGGATGGAGACGCTGTGGTCTCCCCTCCACCGCTATTCCCCGGGCAGCGTCGTGACAGCCCTCTCTGTCATGAGGCTGCTGGGCATGATGTCAGCTGCTCACACGGTGCTGCCGCTGGGGCTGCTTCACATGAGGCGGCTGCAGAGATGGTTTTCTCGCCTGCGCATCGATCAGGTGCGCCAACGGCGGCGCAAAACGACCATTCCCCTATCAGAGGGCCCCGATTTGACCCACTGGGCCGATCCCCGAACCCTCACGAGAGGAGTGCCGTTGGGCAGAGCAACGTCACACATCTCAGTGTTCCCGGATGCTTCTCTGTCAGGCTGGGGAGGAACAGGCGAGTTTCCATGCATATAAACGCATTGGAGCTCCTCACTGTGTTGAAAGTGATTCAACACTTTGCCCCAATGTTAACGAATCAACACGTAATGATTCGCACGGACAACAAGGTGACAGCAGCATACATAAATCGCCAAGGGGGCGTGCGCTCGGCACAGCTGCTGAGCATAGCGAGACAGCTGTTATGCTGGGCGCACACACACTTGCTCTCCATCAGAGCAGTGTACATCCCCGGTGTCCTGAACAGAGGAGCAGACATAATGTCGAGAGGGGGGTCCCCAACCAGAAGACTGGACTCTGCACCACGATCTGATCAATCAGATATGGAGCGAGTTTGGGAAGGCGGAGGTCGACCTATTCGCCTCACGGAAGAACACACAGTGCGAGCTTTGGTTCTCTCTCAGCTTGAAGGACAATCCCCCACTCGTGGTGGATGCGTTCCCTCACAGACCATGGCCGAACAAACTCTTTTACGCTTTCCCACCCTTCCCTCTCATTCCCCAAGTCTTGGACCGAGTCCAAGAGAAGCCGCTGTCTATGATTCTCATAGCACCGCAACGCACGCGTGCACCGTGGTTTCCCTGCCTCCAGCGTCTACTCTCGGGGCCGCCGAGGGAACTCCCTTGGCGGCGAAACGCAGGCAGGGCGAGCAATCATAGATTACCCAGAGATCTGCCAGCACTTGTCGGCCTGGCCGCTGAACGGGAGCGCCTAGAGGGTCTCGGCCTCTCCCGGGAGGTCGTACGGACCATCCTGGGTGCCAGAGCTGACTCCACCCGAGTGTGTTACTTGGCTAAATGGGCGGCTCTCAGAAATGGTGCACGGAGAAGGGTTGTGATCCCATCTCCTGCCCTTCGCTACGTGTGCTCTTTCCTCCAGGGATAAAACTGTTTTTAGTCACCCCTTAATGAAGCGCTTCCTAAAAGATGTGAGGAGAGAGAGACCCGTGACGCGCTCTCTCACTCCACAATGGGATTGAACACTGGTGCTGCACGCACTGGGTAAAGCCGCATTTGAGCCTCTTGACCGGGTGCCCCTCAAGTTTGTGTCAGCCAAGACAGCTTTCCTGCTGGCCCTGACGTCAGCTAAGAGAGTGAGCGACCCGTCTGCACTCTCTGTAGCCCCTTCTTGTCTTAGAATACAAGGAGACGGCAGTTCGGCCATATTACGCCCAAAGCCGGCTTTTACACCACAGAGTATTACTAGCTCGTTCAGATCGAGAGTAATAACACTCAATGTTTTCTCTCTCCCTCATCAATCTGAGGAGGAAGCAACAGCCAATCTCTTGTGCCCCATATGCGTGCTTAGCTGTTATGTGAAGCGCACAGAGGCGCTGCGCAAATCTCAACAGTTATTTGTGCATTACAGAGAACATTCCGAGGGCATCCCCCTGACGAAACAACGGCTGTCACATTGGATGTGTGAAGCTATCACACAGGCTTATGCGTCAGCGGGGGCAGAGCCGCCTGAGACTATCAGAGCTCACTCAACCAGAGGAATATCGTCCTCTGTCGCTCTGTAAAGAGGGATGCCTATGGAGGATATTTGCACAGCAGCCTCCTGGGCTTCCCCATGCTCTTTTATTAGGTTATACCTAAGAGACATGTCGCGCCTCTCTATGACACACTCAGTACTAGGTGCTTTGTCAGAGTGAGTGCGATTGTGTGACTATTCCCCTCGCATATTAACACAATGTGAGGTGGAGTCAAATATTCATGCTGAGAGCTCTTGTGTCAGGCACATTAGCGCTGCTCGTTGATGACGTGCCGTTATACGCATGACGTATGTTATGCTACGTCTGACACATGATTCATGACGTGTATGTAGCTGTGTTTCTGGTACTGATCGGGACCAATGAGGCATAGACTACATCGTGCTTCGCCCTTTAACCCAATAGCGACAGCCTTAAAAGGCGAAGCCTATACGACAGAGAACGTTAGTTAGGTATTGTAACTCTAGAATCTATGAGTATAGGCATGTTAACTCGTTCTGCAGAATTACAGGCCTATGGATGATGGTTTGCTATGTTTTCTATCATCATTCCTTGTGATACTAAACCTTTACTCTGTCGATGGAAGGAGCATGTGTTTTCATTGAAACAAAACGTAAAAGTATGCTTCTGTCTATATACTTTACAGAATCATAACATATTATGTGCTTTTAACCTTACCATTTAGAAGATCATTGGGTTGATGTTCTCTACTGGAATGGCCTGATGCCTCAGAACATGAATCCGAAGCATTGGGGAGGTCCTTCAGTTAAACAAGAGTGAACAAAAACGACCCATTCAGTAATAGTACTTTGTGTGGCATATGAACAATAAAAAATAACTGACTCTGACCCTATCTTTCAGTAATTTATGCACAATGTGCTCCCTTGCGTTGTTGTTTGACATCATTGACAGAACCTCATCATGAATATGTAGAAACTGACTTTAAAGTCTGACGTCTGTTTGTTTTTTTTGTTCTTTTTTGGCTAAAATAATTTTGTTTAATACATATTTTACTTCTAACAATTGCCCTTTATTAAATAATTTACCAATGTAAAACTTCGACTATTTAATCTTTAGTCAAATGGCGCAGGCCTACTGCTTGGGTTAACATTGCATTACAGTCATTCATGCAATGTTAACGTGTGGAGACATGGGACGCGTAGAAACACACACATCTTCATGCATAACTAAAAGTATTTTTTTTTTTATAGTAATAGAATCTTGCCCCAGACGAATTGGTGCATCCTAAATTTGATAGAGGTAATTACAGATCCTTCTCGGTTCAGTAATACTATCTGTACATATCCTGTACATTTCGTGGAAGGACTCCTGTAACTTCATTAGAGCTGCAAGAGCAGCTTGAAGGTTTGAAACATGGAAATAATCCAACATGTTTGTTTACTTCCCTTTACTGGCGCATGTATGTGCTTTAAACGCATACGCAACGTGAGCAGATCCGAGCAGCGTTCTATGTCTTGGCAGTGTAGACGGAAAAGCTATGGCGAAGCGTATTCAAGTTTTCCACTCTGGAGGGTGGTTTCCGATTTTTGCGTTTTAAGCCCCAAAAACGCTGTCACCGTCTAAATGAAAGGCACTTCCGATATAATATTTTGTCGTTTTTACTCGCAAGTGTCCTTGTGTAAACAGGGCTCTTATTGCCAATGGTAAAAACAAGTACACACAACAAGCAAACCTCTCCAATAGTGTCTTCTTTGTCATTAAAAAGGCCAATAGAGCGTAACAGTGACCGCCCCTTTTTTTAACGGCTCTGTGTTCCGAAAGTTAATTTCCCATTATTTTTCTCCATTGACTTTTTAGAAAATCCATATAGAGTTTAAGCCTGCACCCAAGCCAATTAATTATTTGTGACCATAAAAACATTGATTAGGGGCAAAAACAAATCTATGTTATTTTGTGAACTAGCTGCAGTCAGATGCCTGTTGTCATATTATAATAGAATCAGTTTAAACTTAATTGGCAGAGTTTGTGACGTAGATATGACTAGTTTACAAAACATCTAAGGAAATCGACGTCTAGTCAACCTCCCTGATCAACGTGTGCTGGTTTTAATATAATTATTATTTTAACAGTGCAGGTTAGTCCGTATGATCATTAAACAAGCACTGCCTTTCCGTGTTGCTCTCATCTTTGTGTAAGAGCCACACTCATTGGCCCTCATTTATCAAACAAACGTAGAAATGAGCGCAAATCTGAACGCATGATCCATCTTACTATAGGACCCACGTGAGATTCACGAAACTTTCGTATCACACCAATCCCAGTGTACGAATGATCTTGGTGTTGATAAATACGGCGGCTGAGATCGATCGTAATTAACGTAACACGCCCATATAAAAGCACGTCTTCAGAAGTCTCGCCCCTAACTTTTACGACATGGAGAAACATCCAACGGTAAAAAAAAAAGAGGAATTTTTCCGAGACCGAAATGGAGACGCTTGTGTCACTGGTGGATGCGAACCATGATGCTAACCGTCTGGTTTTGTTTGGTAGCCTAAAAGCTGGCATTAAAGGCAAGCAAAAGAATGCTATATGGAAGGAAATAACTGTTGCAGTGAATAGTGTTTCCAATGTTCGTCGGGCTACGGAAGAGGTTTGTTAATTGAATTAATTAAATAATAAATTAAATGTAAAATTTCTGTTATCCAGCTTAAAACATTTCACATATATGCTATTGTTTGCATTGCGTTAAAGTTATTTTATTCAGAATAAGGTGAAGAAAAAATGGTCCGACATAAAGCAAAACCAAAATACGTGTTGCGGCTGTGAAGCTGGCCAAACAAGAAACGGGAGGAGGCCGGTGCAGTGCGACTGCAGCGTAACTCACCGAGATGACTCTGACCATGTAGTGCGCCCTGATGTAGACGATGCCCAACATTGCTATTTTGGAAAATAAAAGAATCGTGCGTGCCCCCAGGCCATCGGGCTACCATGTTCAGGATTGCATTCTGGCATCGCAAATAATCTGAACATTAACTGAATGGTAGCTTTTGCGGTTGATGTACGCGTAATCATTAATAGATGGTGGCTTCATACGCACATGGGTATACTCAACCGCACCAATCACATTTGGAAACCTAGCAATAGCATAAAAATCCCGTTTTATTCCAGTTTGCTGATCGTTATTACATGGGAATGTAATATAACGTTCGGAGAGGGACATTATAGCTGCCAAAACGGCTGGCATGGTTCGGCTAATACTTGGCTGGGAAATACCAGACCTGTCCCCGATCTCCCGCTGAAAGGTCCCGGTGGCCAAAAACCCCAAGGTAGAGCACACCTGCACTGGCACAGGTATTGCGTTTGATCGCCTAGTTTCTCGCCTTAACTGTGGCTCCAAAGCATTGCATAGCTCCATCAGGAGATGCCTTGGGAGACGAAAACGACTCAAGAGCCATTCATCGCTCTCCATAAAAAAATCGGCGCGTCTCGAAAAACTCTCTCTCGTCTTAGACGTGCGTTGAGGTCCTCTAACAGAGCCAGATCTGCCATCGCTGAGACTCGACCACCTATCTGGCAAAGCTCCTGTTAATATAGACAGCTGAATAAACATTTCACCTGTCACATTCTAATTATTTACATAGCAATACTGTTTTTAATTAGGCCTGACTTGATTGTAATTGTTTGAACGGCTGGGCTAATTCCAATTTATTTAGTAATTAATACAGATGTGCAACATGGGCTACTTGTGCTGCACTATTCATCAGTGAAATACCCGTATGTTGCGCCAAAACAACTTGCGTACACGAGCTCAGACCTGACGTGAGATTTCATCGCAGCCTGCGCTCACGTTCAAATTGATAAATGCCAAGCTCAACGTTGAAATGAGCGTACGTCCATTTTACGCACGTTTTCTGTCGTACGCTCGTTTGATAAATGAGGGCCATTTTGCACAGAAACGTTGCACAACACTGAACACTAACAGCATGCAACTTACTAGAAAAAAACAAAAAATTGTATCGCGTATCTGCAAACGCAAAAGCCTTTCATGGCCGCTAAGAGAATTGTTTGATCAATTACAGATGTTTACATCCAATAGGAGCTGTCCTTGATTCACCGGGTCAGCAGTTCAGGAAAAGGAAAGCGTCACGCTGCTGTTCCTGCAAGGGTTGGCTGAGCACCAGAAGCTCTGTGCAAAGCAGTTGTTTGCGTTTCGGGCAATGCATGCGTTGATTTATCCAACGCATGTGTGTGTGTGGGACTCACAATCTCATATTAAACCAGAAAATGCTGGAAATCCATTATCTAGTTTTAATATGAGATTGTGAGCACTGAATTTAATCGCCTTTTTTTAAATTACATTTCTTAAATGAATGTGTATTTCTTCTGAAATGTCTGTCTGTCTGTCTGCACTGCTCCACCAAGCATAAAATATGTGCTATGGGAGGGCGGAGGACAATTTTATTCTGAAAGTCCTCCAATGAGAATAAAAGAGGTGGTATGTTGAGGGTGGAGCAGGCTTTTAATCTGAAAGGTATGAGATCTTACCCTCCATCTCCTCATACTGCTGCCGGTGCTTCTGGGCCTCCTCAGCTGACTGGGCAGGAAGGTTACTGTGAAACACACACACACACACACACACACACACACACACACACACACACACACACACACACACACACACACACACACACACACACACACACACACACACACACACAACCATTTCAAACTTCATCATCAATGAGATGCATTTTATAGTTTTAATAAAATTGTGAGTGCTGAATTGAATCGCCTTCTTGTTTTAAGTACATTTCCCACATGATTGTGTATTTTATATTAGAAGAAAAGATGAGGTCCAATCATAGCAATCTACAACAAACATTTTTATGTTGGCTCCCGCCTATCTTGGAAGGAAAGATGTTTTGAAGGGGCGTTCTACCAATTTAAGTAGTCAAGAAAACTGCCTATCACATCTTTTAACAATGAGACCAACACTGAAATGAAGAACGGAGAGGAGTTTGTACTACTGAAATGTATATCATTTCCACATAAACTAGTCATATAGTTTCAATATAAACGAGTTGGTCGACACTGGGTCTCTTCCTAGAGGTGCCGCGACTGGTTCTTTAAAATGTTTGTTGGACATTTATTTTACAATACAGGTATAATATTAGACGTTACAGAGTGCAACAGTTTGTTTTGAGAATATATAATTTCAATGTTAAGGTATATGTATACAAATATAAAAGGCAATGTTCTAAGTAGACAATCGAAAATGAACTATGCTACTACACCTCCTTGTTCATGATGTCTATTCTAGCTGATTCTTTTGCCCTTTTCTGATTAAAAATGAAACTAAACCGATCAGATTACAAAAAAATGGCCTTGCCACCATGAACACGCCCGATCTTGTCTGATCTCGGAAGCTAAGCAGGGTCGGGCCTGGTTTGTACTTGGATGGGAGATCGCCTGGGAATATCAGGTGCTGTCAGTGGTGTCGGGTGGTGGCAAATAGGTGGCACTCTTCCCTCTGGCCTTAACATCAATCCTGATGCCCTAGTGCAGTGACTGGGACACTGTGCTGTGGAAGGCGCCGTCTTTCGGAGGAGACGTAAAACCCTGGTCCTGACTCACTGAGGTAAGAAAAAATCCCAGGGCAGTTATCGCAAAGAGTAGGGGTGTCCTGGCCCTACCAGGCTCATTCAATCTCGCCCCCTAATCATCCTCTGGTATAATTGGCTGACTCATTAATTCCCTCACTCTCCACCTCAAGCTGGTTTGTGGTGAGCGTTCTGGCGCAGATTGGCTGCCGTGCATCACCCAAGAGGGTGCTACACACCCTAGCTAGGTGGTTATTGAGGTCCCCCCTTCACTGTAAAGCAGGCATGTCCAAAGTCAGGCCCGCAGGCCAATCTTGGCACAGGGTTACATTTTATATGGCCCGCAGCTAGGTTGACCAAATCCCAATTCACCAGAAGTGGGACAAAGTCTACGTTTGTATGGGACAATGCGGGAAAAAGTGGGCAGGCCCGATTTTACGGGAAATTACGCTCTACGCGACACCTCCGAGTGGGGAAGGTTGGGGGGGGGAAATCGCCTTTGCATTGCTTCTTGTAGGTGCGCGTGCCCTTAACCGGCGTCCGTGTCCAACTTTGATTGACATGATCAAAAAGCCCGCCCCTCCCCCTGATGACAACCCTCACTGCTGTCTCTGCACACAGCTATTTGATAAATGCCAGATTATAAAACACGCATTTCCAAAAAAAAGAAAATCGAGTATGACTGTCAATAACAATGCAGGACAACGTCTCAATTTGCGGGACGTGTACAAAGTCATGGAAATGCGGGACTGTCCCGCACAAAGCGGGACATCAGAGGTGCGTTCAAGTTCAGCGAACATAGGCGAACGTTCGCAACGAACGCGTTGACATTAAACAATTAATTTTGAACGATTTTTTAACACCGTTCTAAACTAACTGCAAACGAAAAAAATGGATACGAAGGCCATGGTATTAGCAGCAGCCTCCATGTTAATGGAGGAGTTTACAGAAGAGGGTTTGCAAGTGGTCGACCTCGTTGAAAGCCTACTGCAGACAACCAGTACGGAAAATTCAAGAATAGAGGGCTACGTCACCGAAGTTGTACCCACTTACTGCGATATAACGTTCAAATCGCATTTTAGCATGCAAAAGACAATAGTTGAAGTAAGGGTGTAGATAGGCTATATGAAACGTTTTATCTATTGCTTTCTGTGCAGGAAAGGAGTAAATGATTTCAATATAGTTTAGTTTAATGCCATGGCAACGAATGTCACGTAGCCGAAGAGAGCACCGCGATCCATCTCTGTTTGTGGAGAACTACCTCTTCAGACAGTTTGCCTATGTTCGTAAACGTTTGCTTGCTTATGTTCGTTTAATGGAAAATGTTTAAAATCGTTTGCGAACGTTCGCCTATATTTGCGATTCTGAACACACCTCAGGTCACCCTACGCGGCTCCCTTACTGTATTATTTGTGGCCCGCCAGCCCGCCACCGTTGCAGTTTCTCCTTTAACCACATGGTGGCAGCACCATTCTGGCGCTAGCCACATCGGCGACCCCCATGAACCTGACCCCTCCCCCCCACAGGTAGGCTAATAAGGGTTAGCAATTGCATGGACGTATTCCTACATCATGGCTGCTGTAGATATATGTAGTGAGCAAGCAATGTATTTACAGTTTAAAAATAAATCAAATACACTATAAAATGTATTGACACGAGGTTAAGTTATGTCACCTAACGGTTTCAAGTAATATGGGCTGAAGATGGAGTAGAGTCAAATAGCAATATCTATTTAAGTTAACTTATTGTCCAAGTTGTTTTGACATAGAGACCTGAATTGTTAGAGACCTATTGTATGTTTATTTTTTTGCATGTGCATTTTTTATGGTCAAATTGTTGTTAGTTTCCTATTGTTCTGAGTTAATGAAATTGAAGAAAAGACAATATTTTTATTTGACTGCAATTGTTGTAATACAGTTTATGTGAATTTGGTATGGTCAAAAAGTAGTCATGAAATCATAAATGTCTTCCCAAATTAACTTGGACAGCTATTCCTCAATGCTTGTTACTTGTGTGGTGTGCTATGCAAGTTGTGAAAGAGACTTTTTTTCTTCGAGCAATTGTTATTGTCAAATTGAAGTCTATTGCAGACTATTGCATATCGTTAAATAAAAATGATGAAATGCAATTAATTTGTGTGCGAATTTATTATGGTCCAAAGATATGACGGGAGAGGCATTCGGCCCTTGAGGTATTTATATTTTTCAAATATGGCCCACTTTGAAAAAAGTTTGGACACCCCTGCTGTAAAGCGTCATTGAGTGTCTAGAAAAGCGCTACACAAATTCAATCCGTTCTTATTATTATTATTAAAATACAAAATCACAGATATACTCACACACAGCATCAGTTCAACATAGGCATTACATAAGCTTAACCAGTTTTCTTCATACTTTAATCCTTCACACTAGGGTTATGCTATACGACTTTCATACTGCTTGATTCTATTATTTGCATATCAAGTTTGAACTTATGCATAGCTTGGGCAAAGCCTTGGCCAGCTTTCAATACATTATATATTTTGTTCTTCCTTCATCGTGAAGGCGGCTGTCTTATCGAAATTCTTTAACTTTTGACCAAACTCACGTGATTGAAGGGTCAGACGCTGTTGGACAAATGTTTGTTGACTTCTGAGCACAACTGTGTCAATCCACACGATCCATGTTCAGAGTTTTCTGAGAACTGAATTATGTTTGAGGCCAGGTTCTTTATATATAAGTCATTGCTGCCTGATTATTGATCCCGCCCGCTCATTTTGAACAGATCCGCCCACCCTACCAAGAATGCCGCTGTGTGCGGCTGGCGATGACCCAAGCACACAACCTAACATACTAAACAGGCAGTCACTCTGTCCCGAAGCAAGGTACTTGCAGAAATACTAATACCCAACTATGGAATCTTGGTCAAAATTCGCAGTTCCAAACTGTCAGAGGTAGACTGCACAAAACTCTTTTATCTTTCATACTTTTTTCTTTTTTTAAAAATACCACAAGGGAACTGTAATATGCATGAAACTTGTTACGCATGCACCTTTTGTCATAATGAACAACTTTCAAATTGTAACTCCATTTGGATATAATCATGGGCGTCACAAGCATTTCAAATGTACAGTATGCTCTACGACCGCTAAACCAGTTACTAGGGCATACAAATGCCATTTTACCATACCTACCAAGCCCACTATATTTACCACGCATGGAAGACTGCTCCTTCTCAAAATAGTGTCATCTGCCATTGGCAACATACATGGAGGGTGGTAGTACAGATATAGTACAGGATAATTGGTCGAAGAGGCTTAAGTTTTGATTTATTAAAAATGTGTGTAACTGTCAACACAGGGCGGAAACGGCACCTCCCTTGAGATTAAAGTGGGGGCAGAAACGGCAGAAACGACACATGAATAATAGTTATACCGGAAAACATTCTGTTCACCTTTTTATTATTTCCGGAAGTTGATTTACTTTTTAGTCAATTAGACATTACTAGACATTACAAAAAACAAGCCATTATGTCGTTACCATCCAAGGTATACTTACCACGAGCCAAGATATTGTGAAAAAATGGAATTTGCTCCTGTAGAAGCCACAAGTTAAAGAACGGTTTGAATAAAACATATTTTATTCGGAATGTCATTTAAAAGCACTACACTACCCACAATAAAGTGTAACACAACGTCTTCCATACGTATAGCTCACCGTTACCATTGAAACGTTTACCGCACCCGCAAAAGTCAACTGAACTGGATCGTTTACCACAGAGAAACCAGGTTGTCCCTTTCTGAGATGATGCAGTATTTTAGAGATGATGAGTGAAGAGCGTCCAAAAGAGTGGGTTTGGTCAGGGCCAGTATAAACGAGAAGACAAACAGGGTTGTGGTGAGTTTTGAAAGTTTGGCTAGTAAGGTAGCTGATATGAGTTGTACTAATCATGTTGTATTATGCTGCATTGAATATTAAAAAAATATACATACATGATAAAGCAATGCTATATAGTAATTTGGGTAGGATAAAGGCTAGGAATACATCATATTGAATAAATACGTAGCTGGAATACGCAACTGAATTCACAGGTATTAATAACAAATAATCGTATTACCTTATATAACCATCCACCGTGTCATAGCAACCACACTCTGTGGGAACCGGTAGAACCGGTATTGAAACACGAGCGGGCTTTGCTGTCAGGAATGAAGGAATGTGGAAATAAGGTACAATGCGGTGGTTCCCAAAGTCAAGGTGTGCTAAGCCTTGGGTCGGGAATGGGTGGCCTAGTTGAGTCTCCTCACCAGCTATGTCAGCAACGAGGAAATGCATGCTCACCTGGCGGTTGTTGATTTGGACAGGAATGTATGCCACACCGAGTACAGGTATGTCAATAGGCCCGATACCATCAGAGTCTTTGTAGTTGATGGTTGAAGTAGTGGTCAGACATCTGGGTGATAGCGTTGTAAACACACTCTTCCAAAGGAAACACACTCTTCCCTGCACTGTCCAAAACAGCACACACTTCCAACACACACTTTCAAAGGCTGCTCTGAACTTTCAGGGTAGGTGGTTGAAGCTGAGGCTCTGGTCCTTCTCCTTGGTGAGGGGCGGTCTCTCTTCATGTGACCCAGGCCTGAACATTTATGACACCAAATCTACTCATCATTATCACTCATCATTGCAGTTAGCGTCATGAATGGGTAGGAGTGATTAGTCACTTTCCCAAATCAGCCTCCATTGTCTTCGGCTGCAGTGCATCGGTTGGCGGCTGCCATCTTAGCTTTACAGTTAGCTTCTTCCCCAGGTTGAAAACATGAACTTCAAGGCTAATTGTCTTATTGGTTTATTTCTATGAAGGTATTATTGAGGCAAAATCGTCGTAAATATTTATTTTGCATCTGTACACTAAATTCACAGTAAATTTGGAGTCATAAGTATTTTTTCTACCATTGTATACAAAATAGGGGCTACGAGTTCACAAGTCCTTTGTTACAGGTGCACAAATTCTATCCTGTGCATCACAACTTCAAAGAGTCATGCACTTGAGACTTTTGCTACAATCATTGTAGCGCAGTTGGTGCAAAACACATTTTGCACACCCGAGTATCAAAACCGAGAACATGCACAAAATTCATGCATTTGTAAACCCAAATGTGAACTAATGCATCAGAAGTTGCACGTCTCTGAAATATTTCCTCACAAGTAAAATTATATAGATAACTACGTTCATTGTGCATTTTACAGAACTGCAAACTCCTCAGAGTAAAAAAGAGTGGCAGTGTCACAGGGTTGGGGGGGGGGGGGGGGGGGGGGGGGGGGGGGGGGGGGGGCGAAAATCATCGGTCCAAGGACTGATCGGTGTTTCGAGATGCACGGCTACTCGAATTCGGAGCTACCCTGGGCGGGATTAAGCTTGAAAATTCATTACGGAGCTTGTAGCATACAATACAATGGAAAGATTTCACATGACACCTGGATACACAATCTAGCCCTTTATTATACAGAAAATTGCTGTTAGTGTATTGGCCTTGGACAACACCCTTGCCAGATTATTTATCTAAATTGCCCTATGTTGCTAGAATTTACTAACTTTATGCAAGGTCTACGTTTGTGCAGTACTTGGCGTTGACTCGGTCCTAAAAATATAATATCATTGTCAATTATATTACATCAAAAGCGGTAGCTAACGTTAGTTGAATCAAGCAAACAATGGCTGTTATTTTTGCTCCAAAAAGCATGACTTAGGCCCCGTTTACGCGATGACGCTTGCGGGTAAAAAAATGATATTATACATTATTAATACAATTATATTGTATTAATTCGCCCGATTCGCGTCTCTACGTTTACGCATGAACGCACAGTAAAACCGAAAAAAACGTGGCTTTGGCGATACCGAGCTCGTGTTGTCTGAAATCGCGATATCGATCAGAAAATGATAAATCGTTCAGCCCTAATTGGCCAATATGATAAATAGATCCATATTCAACCCTGGGGAGAATTTAAGGCACAACATTCATGCATGCATGGTTGAGAAGGAATTGGACTCTCTGAAGTCCAGACTGAACCACGCAGTAGTCCCTTCACAAGCTCTCATTCCACACCGTACGAGACAGACGCTGGTAGCGTGAAGCTGTCTCTGCATATCAGACATTGCTTCCGAAAGGGATTATTGCCGTTTGCGGACTCCCCGGAGCTCAGCTGAGGCGGCCGGAAGGATCTCGGCCCCTCCGGCACCGGAGCTCCTCTGGCACCGGAGTTCCTAAATCGCCGATGACATAGCCTCGGTACGACTCTGTGTACCCTTCTTCGCGCATCACCGCTTTGAGGCCAGCAGGTTGGTCTTCAGAAGGTGCAAATGCTGTACTAATAAACTTGAATATTCTGCTCACTAAACATATGCCGTTTCTCTCTCTTACCTGAGTGAGATATATTCACTTTTCTAAAAGTGAATATAAAAAAAATATATATATATAAATATGATGTAGAAGTGCTATATAGTAATTTGGGTAGGATAAAGGTTAGGAATACATTATGTTGAATGAATAATTAACTGAACATTTATTAAAAATTAGTAATGCTATTACCTTATAACTATCCACCATGTCTTGGTGGATGCAACCACACTCAGTGGGAACCGGTGGAACCGGTACTGAAACCCGAGTGGGGTTTGCAGTCAGGAACGAAGGAACGCACTCCCTCGAACAGCACAATGCGGTGGTTTCCAAAGTCAATGCATGCTTGGCCTTGAGTCAGGAATGGCAGACTTGGAGTTTCTGCTCACCAGCTATGTCAGCAACGAGGAAATGCATGCTCAATTGGCGGATGTTGATCTGGACAGGAACGTGAGCCACCCCGATTACAGGTATGTCATCAGGCCCGACACCAATCAGCGTCTTTGTAGTAAATGGTTGAAGTGGTCGGGGTGATCTGGGTGAAAGCATTGCACTGAAACAAAGGAAACACACGCTTCCCTGCCCCACTGTCCAAAACAGCACACACTTCTTCATGTGACCAAGGCCTGAACAGTTATGAGGTGAATCCATTTAATTCATTTGTATTTGTATAGCCCTTTAATCACCTTTAATGTCTCAAAGGGCTTAACAGGCCAACTATTTATGACATATTCCTGACCTAAGCCCCCACAAGGGCAAGAAACTCCTTTAATCAGCAAGGAAGAAATCTTGAGAAGGAACGAAGAGTGGGGGATCCCTCCTGCCAGTGATAGTCAGGAGTGAAGTAGGTTCCATAATTGACATACATACATATATGTACAAGCAAAACATTTTAAATTGACCATGAGGTGCTGGCCGGTTAACCATAAGGAGAGTCCAGGAATACAGTTGTGGTCACTTACCGCAACATGCTAGAACAGAACGAATTATGAACTAGAAGGGAAAAACTGTGTAGTGGAATTGTAGGCTGGTACTAATTTAGTAACTGCGTGAACCAAAGCACGAACAAACATGCATCGATCTTCACATCGCACCCCTATGTTCCAAACGAAAGGCTGTAGAGGTTCGTTTTTAGCTTTGCTTTGAATAGCCCAACAGAGTCAGCTTCACTGATTACAGGTGGCAGACTATTCCATAGATAGGGGGCTCGATAGGCGAACGGTCTCTGTCCCTTTTTTAACCTTTGGTATCGCAAGAAGGCCAGCTCCTGAAGACCGGAGGAGTCTGACCCCCTGCACTTCATTTTGGGTAATAGCTGCCACTACAAGGGCAGGGCTATGCCTCAGTCCTAATGACTGAATTGACCCCACACCAGAGTTAGAGAACAGAACCTTATGGTTTTCACCCTATTTCAGTGGGGCACCCCTTTCGGTTGATGCAGGTACTCGTTCACATTTGTACTTTGCCATTTGTACATTGTACCTCGCAGGTAAAGCAATTGTCCCTAGACATTTGTTTTAACTTCAGTGTTTCCCATACATAGACCATTGTGTGGTGCGGCGCCACAGAATCAACATCGAGCGCCACGAATTGATTCTGTCTTTTTTTTCTTTTTCTTTTTTTTAAATTGTATTAAAAAAATAAAATAAAATAAATAAAAGTTTTTTTTTCAATAACGAGATTTGGAAATCTAAAAATCGTTCCGTCCATTCATCTCTGCATAGCACTCGTTCTCCCTGTCATTCACACACACACACACACACACACACACACACACACACGGAGCGAGAGCGACGATGCTAACACATGAACCCACCGATGTCACCCGTCGCTTAGCAACTGGACACGCTGGGGTTGATAAGTTACCGGACTACTGTAACTACTACAGAGTGATAATATCAAAGACGTGAATCAGGCAATAAATCCAATTTCCTTGACAATGGTAATGTTCGGTGTGCATTAAAGTACAGACGGAGTGGACCAATTGCGAACTACTGCAGCTGCTCCAAGTTAAACCCCAAACTAATCGGAATAAGTATTTATAGCGGACTACACCACCTATTCTATTCCGCATAGAATTGTATTCCGAACCGATTGAGGCGTATATATATATGATACTTTTCTATTCCGATTGAGCTGTTCTTCCACATCTATGCGAATCAGATGTGTCCGCATGTAAACGCGGAGTTACATGCACACTCACTGACGGCCGCGTCGCCCCCCCAACACCAACGTTTCTTTCCACCAATTAACTCTCAACCATGGCCGAGATAACCACCATTGCAAGACTTTTTTTTTTCTCACTTTGTTTATTGCATTTCTCAGGACCATTACGAGGCTTTACTTGTTGTGGAAGTACCAGAGACGTTGCAGAACTCAACTCCGTTGTTTAGGGTTAACAATATCATCCAGAGGCGCGCACAGCCTTTGGCTGTGATATTATATCATTTTGCGATTGCTCATTCGCCGGTCCCGAGAGCCGCAAAGGATCCTGGGAGGGTTCGGACCATTATTAGTTGGACCATCTAGCGCCATCCTGGGTACTTTGCGGTAGTGATATTAGATGGGGTGCAGTTATTAGTGCACACCTAGATGATTAGGGTGGTGGGATAAGCCCTGTGTTGGTTATGTGTTTTGTGTTTGTCAATAAAAAGGCAGTTCTCATAGTCGTGCGGGGTATGGGGGTGCGAGAACTGTAGTTCACATTTGAAAATCTGTTCCTTCCGAGAAGGAACCCTGTGGTTCTCCGACGCTACAATATTATATGATATATCAAAGAGCTCCATGAGTCGGCAAACTGCAACAATTATTTTCACCTCTGTATTGCAGTTCAATTA
The DNA here is from genome assembly GCF_902167405.1 of Gadus morhua. Taxonomy (NCBI): domain Eukaryota; kingdom Metazoa; phylum Chordata; class Actinopteri; order Gadiformes; family Gadidae; genus Gadus; species Gadus morhua. Next base: position 10,493,600 of record NC_044064.1, read on the forward strand.
TTTTGCGCCGCAGGTTTTGCGAGTATTCGCCCCTGTTCGTGTGAATTCAAGCAGCGCCTTCATTTTTGGTGGGACCGCAATGGAAATCAGTTTGTGCGACTAGTTCCGGGTAAGTTGGGAAAATCTTAACTGTGAAATGCTTCAGGTGATGACGACTACATTTATTGCTCTCCCAGGGATTTGTTGAATAACCACTTTCATTTGATACGTTGATATTTCACACTTGTGAAATAGTGTCATTTCCACACACATTACTACCTATAAATGTTTTTAAACTGCCAAATATGCCGGTTTTATGCCAGCCTTTTTCCCGGCATGGTCCGCACGTTTACACTGACCGAGGTAATATACCGGCTTGAAGGGCGTCAGTTTGTTTTTAGAAGTGGTGGGGACAATAACCATAAGCTTGAACAATAACCAACAGGACAAAGAACATTGTTGGCAATTTAACACTTATCTTGACATCAACTAAGTTTACCAGACAAACAATGCCAGACTGTAAAGAGGGTACGAAATGAAACGAGGTACTGAGCATCAGCCTTTTGAAGACGAGCCAGGGCTGCTGGTAGCATATATGCTGCATTAAAAAAGAAAAGAAAAAAAAAAGCGCCCAGAGGAGAATTGCATTGCATCTGCCAAATCCTGACCACTAGTAAACACTCGCGAAGGACCAATGTACTGTAGACTTCACTCGTTACAACATCATAAGCAAATTGACCGCAAATAAAATCCCCTACAGTTTAGGATAATCACACAGGTTATGCGAGAACATATTCATGTCAGGATAAGCCTACCAGGCTCCAAGTCTAACGTCACATATCTCAATCAGACAAAACAACAATAACCATTGGCATAGCAATCGCACCGTATGTAGCTACTAGCTGCAATCTATATGCATACTAGCTGGAGCACCAACCAGAATCAGATCACAATCGCTTAAGTTAGGACCGTGGGTAACTTTTGGCCAGGTCATCACGAGCAAACAAAACCAGCAGCAAAGTTTACGTAAACCAATTTCTTACCTTATGTGGCCCTCCACATGCAGGCTAGATGATGTATCCATATCGTTATCCAGTGTCACAAACATGCTTTTTACAGGAAGCAAAAGGACCGGCTATTTTCTGAATCAAAATGTCAATTTTGGCTGTCTGTCTAACGCTGAGAGCACACGCACCCTCCTCCCCTCCCCCTTGCGATGACATTAAATATAATTTAACAAATTATACAAACAAAAAAGGCTCAAGTCGCAATGCTATTTACTGGATCCATAATGTCTTAAGAGAAAAGCTGGAAACGATATAAGATCCTTTTTCAGCAGGCAAAAATGCGCTGTAAGTGCAGAGAAACCTACAAATCACCTTGTTTTACGATGTTTGATATTAACTCAGTTAACTGCTAGTTCTCATCTATTGCCAACGTTAACGGTTAGCTAGCAGTAACACTGCAGTAAACTACATACCGGCTTTAGCTACAGTCTATACTTTGGCTACTACAAATTTCTGTCTTCCACTTTTATTTGTTGAGTGGAATACCTTTTGTACAGTAGCGATGATAGTGTTCCATATAGGCCTACATCTCAAGTTAATACCATGATATTGCGTTAGCCTTCGCTAGTACTATTTTGACCATGTGAATGAGGCTGCAGTTCAGGTTTATAAGTGGAACATCTTGCCTTAAAGGTTGGGTATAGAATTCTCTTTTTTGGCAATTTTTGCAAAATTATTTGAAATCCTTATCATAACCCACTTACAGCCACTGAGTTAGAAGTACTGACATGAAAATTAAACAAGTCAATCATCTGTGGAACAGGCAGGGCTCAAAAAACTCCAGCCAATGATTTCCAGAAATCACTGGGTGGCATTGGACAGTAAGTACGTCAATCAAACAGTCGTACTACACTCCCCCTCCCCACGCGTGTGACCCCTTCCTGCACGTACTCAAAGCTCGTGACCCAGAGCAAGCTTCTGTTTGTTGTTATCCTGCGGTAGCTATTGGAGTTAGGTAACTAGCTAATCCACATTTGGACCTAGCACTAGAAGACAACCCGAAACTCGCTCTCGCGCATCTGTGTTCGCGCTCGTGCATGATTGCGCGTCCATGTACTTGGAATGGGTGGAGTCAGAGTCAGCGTTGAAGGAGAGGGTAGGACCATTTGAGTTGTGTGTTTTCAATATCTGCTGGCGTTTCGCAAATCCCATACCCAACCTTTAAATACGACAATTATATGTTAGATTTATATATCTTCCATTAGTGTGTTCTTGACTTTTAATTTTGCTCGGTCCCCGTTAATATAATTAATGAAGATGAGCATATTTCAAACTTATTTTCAATGTCTGGTGATAAGTGTTAATTTTGTCAGCTATTTTAAATTTAGTCTTAAGGCAACCACACACCGGACCAACTGACCGATTGGCGTCGGTAAATGAAGTCGGGCTATTTAATCTGGCCGACTCGAACACCGACATGGGCGGTACACACGGGATTACAGCCGACGCTGTACGTTCCGCGCTTGCGCGAGATATGTCTGCAAAACAACAGGCGGCGCTAATCTGTATTGTGGGCCAAATAACACAAAAAACGGAAGTAGCAGGTCCTCTTCTTCGATTACACTGCTTATCTGGTATGTTTACCATCCTCACTTCCGGGCTTCACTGATTCGCTAGTAAAGCTGCTAGCCCTCCACCAATCAGAATGGTAAAAGAATGACTGACTCGAATGGCTGATTACATGCATGTTGGGCTGAAATGAACTCTGACGTGGCCGATTTGAGCGACCACACCAAATAGACTCATGTGACCGACGCCGATTTTCTCACCGACGTCGATTTTCGGTCCGTCTGTGGGCTTGCCTTTAGTCTCAGTCTTTAGACGAAAATGCTTATTGGATTTAGTCACATTTCAGTCATTGTTTTCCTTTGTAGTTTTAGTCTAGTGTTAGTCAACAAAAAGTCTGTACATTTTAGTCAACTTTTAGTCATTACTTTTAGTCTAAATGTTTTCTCTTTTTAAACTAGTTCAATTAGGCGCACCCCATATAGTATATGGACACCTGCTAAGTTGTCCCACTCAAATGGAGTACTAAAGTGAAAATGTCACGTCCTGGCAACCGGATTTTCAGTTCTAAACAACCAAACGAGAGATGGCGTTCTCCATTGCTTCCATGTGTTGTTTCTTTCAAAATGAAAATAAATCAATTTCAAGAGGTGAAAATCACTACCAATCGAAACATGTCGAGGCGTTCATGTATTCCAAATTCTTGTGTTCATGTATTTAAAAGGAAAAGTTTGTAAACGCTAGTTTAGTTTAGTTGTTTTTTTTATGAAGACAATCTATTCTCAATATTACTTACATCATTGGTAAAGCAAACCCGCAAATCAATTTGCAAAAAAATCATTCCTTTTATAAAACAGGTTTGTGTGGCATAGGATTTCCCCTTGTTAATTTGGTTTGTGTAGAACCGAAAATCGGTTTCTATGGAAACGTGACGTGACGTGACGTGACTCTTTAGTACTCTTGTCTGTTCAGCCTTCAAAACGATAACTGGTAAATTGTGAAAAATGCATTAATCTGTAATCAGAAAACGCGGTTATATGCTATAGACCCTATAGTATCTTGGGTATAAAGGCTGGGACGAATTTCAAAGTACACCTTATGTTGAAAGTATATACCGTCGCGGCGGCGATTCCCATTGAAACGAATGGCGTGGTGATTCTCTTCAAAACGAGAGCTGGTAAATTGTGAAAAATGAATTAAACTGTAATCAGACAACGCAATATGTAATATGTACAATGCATAACGTTGGCTCATAGCTGAGTGGACTATACTGCCCGTTGCCAAGTCGTAGCTGGAATGAACAGTTGCATAAGAACCTTACGGGAGGGTAATGATGGTAAATATCATGCATTTTGAATGTCCTGTTACGTATTTTAGGAACACAAGCTGTATTTCCCTCACTTAACCCATAGGGGGTAGGACCAAATATATAAGCCGTAAATACTACACATAGCCACAAGGGAAAGCCGGACATTACTGAAGGCTGCAATAGATACTTTAGTCACAGAGGGCAGCATCACAGACCAGGCGAGGAAAACCGAGGATTACGTCACACCGGTTCCTCTCCAAGTCTTCCGGTCCTCTCTGAGTCCATAAAGAAGACCACCTGGCCACGAAAACATTAGAGCTCTCTCGGCAGCGATTAGACATACGTGGGTTTGTGGCTAGGATCAGCTAGGAGAACACTCTCGCACGTGCTTAGAACACATCTTCAATCTCTCTTTACTTCAGAGCATCAGTTTACCATACCGAAAATACTTTATACAAATAAAGTCTTGTTAAAGCTATTCCTTTGGATTCGACCCCTCTTTCCAAGAAGAACATTGCAATTTGGTGACCCTGACGTGATGTTCTTGGGAAGTTCCGGACCGAGACCAGCGGCCGCGAGGCCGTCGGGAGCAGTACAAGCTACTTACAGGCGCCACAAGAAAGGTAAACAGAACCTGTTGTCAATGACTAAACTCTGTATAGTTAGATTAGTAACATTAGGTGAATAGCTTGTACTGCCTTCGACTGGTTGCGGGGACGTACGATCTCGGACTGGTTGAAATTCATACAGCCGGTTAGATAAACGGCCTAGGATACGCTAACAGATTTAAATTTAATAACGAGCTCACGAAGTTAAGGGCTAGGAGTGTGTTTTACATGGGTTTGTCGATAGACTGTATCCAATCCTGATTAGATCTAAATGTTTGTACCGCGTGGGAGAAATAATACCTGTGGTTTATGTGTTGTGTGAAGAATGTACGGATGTTAAGCCAGTACAAAAGAACCGACCAGTAAAAAACGTTTGAGCCATTACGGTGGGGCGAGAAAGGTCATATTAACGTTAATCTAGCTTACTTGCATAAAACCGGTGGCCTAGCTTTGTTTGCTGTGGAGTTTGAATGGGTTTGATTCCTCCAGGCCCGGTCCATTGAAAATCGAAACTGCAAGTTCGTATAGTATATAACGCAGCCGTAGAGGTAGACTTACGCAGTATAACCCATCTGCTATCAAGTGCCTCGCTAACCCGCCGTGGGGACAAACTTGCAGGAATCTCATACTTCTTATAGAGATCCAAAAGTTTGTTTCTGCAGCATTTTGGATGTACCACGTGGTGTACGATTTAGAGGGACAACGCGTCTTGGAAACGTGCGTTTCCTTTGTTCGTACCTCCACAGTCTTTGTAGTCAGAGACCTTTTTTGAAACAAACGCCATTGCTGAAGAGCAACAGGGGGCCTCAACTCAAGTGTTACATCCTCTCTCTCTCTCTTTCTCTCTCTCCCTCTCTCTCTCTCCCCCCCTCTCCCCCTCTCCCCCCCTCTCTCCCCCTCCCCCCCCTCTCCCCCCCCTCTCTCTCTCTCACCCTCTCTCTCTCTCTCTCCCCCTCTCTCTCTCTCTCTCACTCACTCACTCACTCACTCACTCTCTCATCTCTCTCTCTCTCCTGCAAGTCAGTAGGGTCTGAATGGTCAGTCTTTTGGTAAGACTGCATGACCTCTGACCTGGGCAATAGCAGATCTCTCTCGCTCTCTCTCCCCCTCACCCTAGCTCCCTCTTTCTCTCTCTCTCACTCACTCACTCACTCACTCACTTTGATACTCACTCACTATCTCTCTCTCTCTCTTCTGCAAAAAGGTAGGGTCTGCAATGGTAAGTCTTTTGTTAAGACTACATGATCTCTGACCTGGGACAAAAGCAGATCTCTCTCCCTCCCCCTCGCTCTATCTCTCTCTCTCTCTCTAGAGATATGTTCTCTCTCTCTCTCCAAGCACACACTTATTGAAGGCAACAAGTGTCATTTTTGACCTGGGTGTTTTGATAAGGCAATAGTAGCCTGCACAAAGGGACACCGGTGTGCTCTGTCTGACTGTCTGTCTGTCTGTCTGTCTGTCTGTCTGTCTGTCTGTCTGTCTGTCGAAATATGTTCTCTCTCCATAAATATATTCCCTTAAAGATCCATCTGTTTCAAATGATAACAGTGTTTCGGCAGCTACTTATTCAGCCAATGGTGCAATTATAATTGTCACATTTCACTAGTCAATAGCTGGAAGTATTGGATTGTATATTTCATTCCAATATTTGAGGTATTTAGTTTGATTTTGATTTAAATATCAATATCTAGTTCATAACTACAGTTTCCGCACGTTCATTAAGTGCCCTCATCCTCATCCTCTACGAATCAATAAATGAATAGCAATAAGTTGAAAACCATCAGTGAAGCAATAGTTTCTGACGCATAATATTTTGGCTATAATTTTGTAGCTAATAGAATTCAACATCTATGGGAGAACAATATTTATGTATACATGTGATAAATCCGTAAATCCACTTTGTTTGTACAGACGTATTGCTTTTGGGCAACCAGGAAGGTTGTTCCCAATTTCAATATGGAATATTGAAAAGTAATTAACGTTGTACAATCTTGTAACTCCCAATTCCTCGCTCTTTCTCTCTGTCTGCTTGCCTGTCTAAAGGTAGGCCCTCCCTTACCCCTTAAATTACTTCCCCATCCTTTAGTCCCTGTCTCCCCCCCCCCCCCATAAAGACCCCCCCCCCCCCCTTCCCCAGAGAATAGAACGAACCCCCACCCTTCCCACATCACCTCTCTCTATCTCTCTCTCTATCTCTCTCTCTCTCTCTATGTCGCTATTTTTAACAACAATGACTTCTATTTGTAGTTCCCCTTATCATCCAAGGATCTCATAGGGCTATCTGTGTACATATAAATTTACACAAAGCGCAGAAACAGTGTATTAAGAACACAAATTGCGGTTAAGTGGTAGCCTTATGCCATAAGGTACCACCGTTTTCAGCCGGACAGATAGAACTCTGAGAAGTTTCTGTAGTCAGCTGATACGCATGTAGTTTGTACCGCAGCCATATTTGTAGTTCTTGGTAGTGAATCCAACCCCCCCCCCTGTACCCTCCCTTCGATCCCCCTTCGTAGATCTCCTCGTCTCTTCCTCCCGCCTAAACCCCCTCTCGTAAATTCCCTCCCCACCCTCTTTTCCCTGTCTCCAACCCCCTCTCGTAAATTCCCTCCCCACCCTTTTTTCCCTGTCTCCCACCCCCCCTCATAAAGACCTCCCCCCCTTCCCCACAGAATAGCTTTGTCTTAAATGCCCCACTGGCGTCGTTTTGAGTACTTGTCGTTAACGATTGTTCATGGTTATGGGTGCGAGGTAAGGTCCTCCACTATCGGTCTCTGTGAAGATCGAGCCACAAAAGAACATTAACGAGAGTTCCAATCATTATTATCTTTAACTTCTCCCATTCTTCTGAACTTTCCTGAGGCCGGCACGGTCTGTGTTCCTAAGCAATAGCTCCATTGCGGACGGTCAGAGTAAATACCACCTATCTGATGATCCGCTAATAACATCCAAGACTGCATGATTACTTTTACATTCAAGTCTGTTGATATTTTGTTATTAAAAACGATGAATTATTAATCTACGAGTCCCTCCTAACCCTTTACACTCGTAAAAGTCCCCACCACCCCCCCTCCAGGCCCAGTCTAACACCCTGTCCCCTCACTGGCCTTCCATCTCTCTCTCACTCCAACCCCGTCTTTCTCCGCGTCTCCTCCTCCACTGTCTTAATGAACCCCATCCCCCACCACCAATCTTCCTCCCTCTAAACCCTCATCATAAAGACCACCCCCCAGTCGCTATTTTTAACAACGATAACTTGTGTACATATAAATGTACACACAGCGCAGAGCCATAGTGTATTGAGAACACAAACTGTGGTTAAGTGGTAGCCTTATGTTATAAGGTACCACAATTCTCAGCCGGACAGATAGAACTCAAAGAAGTTTCTGTAGTCGGCTGATACGCATGTAGTTTGCACCGCAGCCATATTTGTAGTTCTTGTAATTCCCCCTACTCGTTAACACAAGATATTTCCCAATTACATCTCAACATCTCCAAATGTACCACAAAAATATAACTATTATAAGTCCCAACTAGACGACCACGAGCTTTCCAAGTAACCGATCTACTGTTTTCCCCTCATCCAGCTCAAGAATCCCCTTAATTGTCTGCCCCACCAGACGAGACCAAATTTACCTTGCAACAATAGAATCACACAGCCCTGCAACATAAAGAGGAACACACCTAGGCTGTACCTTCAAACGCTCTCTACCACACACTACCTAACTTACATTGCTTAAAGGGGGAGACTAAACCCCTTCCTATTGTCAGTTAAATTGAAGTCTTATCTCATTGTTCTTCCTCCCCCTTGCCCCCTCCCACCCCTAACACCTGGTAATATGTTGGAACCAGATGTGAATTTGGTATATGTGTTTGTATATTTGAGGGTCTGGGTGCTGAAATACAAGAAGCCAGTCCCTAGTTGATATCGGCAAAGCACGCAAATATTTGTGTAGGTTGTAATCAATGTTTTTTAATTCACCAACATTAATAGGTTAAACGATCTATAAATGTCTTGTATTTGTACTAAATTTGTTTTCTTTTCTCGTCAGGCTTTTGCAACCCGAGCAGTAATGGATGCCCGTCATCCATCATTTTAATAGTTAACATTACTACAAATATTCTCTTTTCTAATCAGGGAGTGGCAACACAACGATCAGTTGCCCACGATCATCATTTTACTTCTGTGCATAAAATATTAATTCTCTTTTCTCTTTAGGAGGTGGCAACACAAGCATTATAGTTGCCAAACACTCATCTTTTTACTTCTCTGCATTGATCTTAATTCTTTCTCTCTCCAGGAAATGGCAGTATAAGAACGAATGCCAAACACGGACAGTAATTATTATTATTTATTTTTTTTTCAGGTTGCTGAGCGCTTCTGTCTATTCAACATGCGTTTTGTGTAGCAAGACAGGTAGAGAACCAGGCTGGTTCAAATAGACACGGGGTTCAACTGCTAGAATAATATGTCTAATTAATAAATGGTACACATGGTTTTAAACGGTGCCCAAGGAGGGAGTTAGCTCAACTGCGGTAGACACAATTACAATACGTTTTTTGCGAATATTAAAGGTACATGGGTTAAATTCTACAATAATCAGCTACTACAGACGAATAGACTGAATAACACTGCGTGAGGTGTTCAAGGGTCAACTATTGCTTCCATTGGAGCGATTGCAATAGATATAATATCATACCACCAATATGCATGCAATATCTTGTATTCAACAATTAGGAATGCCGGATTCCAGAACCGAAAGAAGTCCTACAAAAGGACACCAACCCAGGGGCCTGCATCAAACCAGATCCCTCTACGACAGTTACACGGTGATCTTAAGATAGGAATAATTATCTAAACTCCGCATCATGAACGGTTAGCCTTTAAAGTTGTCCATAGCATGCATACCGCTCGTCCACAGAAGTCCGGGGATTAACCAGGCCTGGGAATTCTTATTAGAAGAGTTTTGGGATAACCTGCCTCATAGGAGAGCAGAAGAGTCCCCCCCAATAGAGGATCCTGAGGACAAGCGGTAGAAATGCATAGTTCAACAAACCTGACGAGGTCCAAAAATACCAAAATAAGAACGATTAAAATATATATTTCATTACAAACTATAAAAAACGTTACGGTAACAACAGAAATAACAGAAGTATGATGCCTAATATTGAAATGCAGATTTTTAATATTAAGATATTTTTAATAATGTTCAAATTTAAGTTTTGTATGTTTGTATTTTCCCATGTGGTCTTGTCACCCTGTTATTCTGCAGGTTCGTTCAAAATCCTTTGAGGTTAGTGGAAATCAGTTCTCACTCTGTTCCTTTGTTGTCCTGTGTTGGTTTGGGCCCGTTATCCTTGATCCCCAGAGAAGCGCAGAGACGCAAGTGATGACATCTTAAGGAATGATGACTTAGATGACCATATGGTTAACAAAGGCTTTTGGTTTGTTGTGAGGCAGCTGTCCTCAGCAACACTTCTGAATGTGTGGGAACTCCTGGCCACTCAGCAGACCTCTCTGCGGACCCTTTAGAAAATGAAGGGCTCCACAGGAAAAAATCCCATCTGAGGTCTCAAATTGTTGAATAATATGCTTATTTTTAGGTCTGTTGATGCATGTTATGATGCATCTTCGTTCGTGCTTTTCTTACGAATGTGTATATAGAGATAAAAATAAAATGAATATAAAAATAAGTAAAAATATAGAATGAAAACAAATGGTGGATTCATATACCATGTGTAAATGTCCTCTTGTGTGTGCCAGAGCCACCAAAATAATGGAGGTTACTCGACTGTTACATACACGAGGGGATATTGAAAGCATACCACATATAAAACTAAGATAATTAGAAAATGGTTCATTATAATTAACTTTCAATAACTTTGCTTTATCCAATAACTTCTGAATTTTTATTTTAGGTTCAGGTTTTGTTTTGTTTTAGAATATCACCCTATATTTAATGCCCAGATGTGCATATAGTGTAGGACAATCACGTAGTATAATAAAGGTAGCTGTTGGAACCAGATACGGTTACAAAGAAGTGATATTGAACATACAAATTTTAACATTGTAATTTCCCTTTTTTTTTCATCATTTTGGGTTTATAAGATAAGAAATGGGTTAGCAATACATCTGCTCGCCAGGGACAATATAGGCACAATTTAGATTCAGAAGTAGTAGGTTAACCTTTCAAATGCCACTGCTACTGCTATAACGCTTTGATACAACGTCAGCGTCTCATAGTCTGATATTTATTTTTACTAAGTTACGGCGCATCTGACTCATGAAACATTTACGGTTTACTGCATTTAACTACAGCGTGGTCTCAAGACGGCTGCATAGACCCACAACTATCGACCTTTGGTTTTGTATGTACTGGTCTTCATATATCTTCATAATGGATTGGTTTAGGTACAGATGATTAAGGAAAGGAACTTCAACTTGGTTGCACTACACCGTTGTTAGGATTGGTTAATTCTAATGCGCATGGCTGAAGCAATGCGCAAGGAGGGATATAGTGTGAATATTAAATCAAGGTTGAAGGTTGAAATCAGCTCAGAATAAGGAATGGGACACTCAAAACAAAAATTTAAAATCCGCACAAGCACTAAATAGATCAATTATAATACAAACATGTTTGAAACGCATACAATTTTCAGGTCCTATGTTTCCAGAAGCAAGGTGAGTACAGTGTATCACTCTGACACAGCTAACTTTGCACGTAATGCTTACGGTTAGATTCATGCTTACACTTACATTTCTAGGGTCCCATAATGGACTTCCATTAGAACAATTAAAAATAGAATTATAGGAAATGTTTTTGAACAACTAACTGCTGTACATGAGTTTGTATTTCTACAATAGAAACAAAAGTTCCAGAACCAGATGCAGACACACCCGGAGCCGATAAACTACCTCCGCCGAGCAAGGAGCAGTCACATGAGGAGATCAAATAACGGCAGGAGTTGAATTGGTTCTGTTTTGCTTGTCCACCATATAAAAATTATGCATATATATTGTTTAGATAAATTACATGTATCATAATCAGCAACACTTTGTTCAGTTTAACACATAAAGTTAAAAGGAATATATATATATATAGATATGGAAATGTTATTGACAGAGCAAGGAGGGATAAATGCGATGATAGGCACAACGTGTTGTACTTTATCCCCAATAACGCAGCTCTGGATGGGTTGCTGGCATAATTACAATCCCTCAGGTTAGAATTGGCAGAGAACTCCGGCATTAATGACCCTTTCACAGGTTGGATGGAGAATATGTTTGGGAGGTGGAAAAGCATGATCCAGTAAGTGCCCGTTGCGGGAATAAATGCAGAGACCGTGTTAATTGTCACCGGCTGCCGTTGTATTCCCTGTGCACGAGGGCTACTGCATCTGCTGCTCCCCACAGCAGTGGGCGCTACACAAGTGCCAGGCGACATTCATGCTTACGTAGGAATCAGATATAATCAGTTGAACTTGAATGAGATACCACCTGAGGAACCCGAACCTATCCAGTTACAATATATAGAATAAAATGCCACCATTTGTAGCACCTGTGTCTAAGACAATCAATATCCTGGATTTACTTGAATAATTAATTATTGAACCACCAAGACGAGTTGTGTTTGTTATAATATAGTATTGTTTGGTTGCGAGTACAACTCGTTATTTCTGAATCGCTGCATTGATAATGGTACTGTTGATCTTCCTTGAGACGATTGTTTTACAGGCCACCTGTTGCTGACACGACGACGACGGAGAACCTGTGTGGAGGCTCCCATAGTGTAGGAGTAACCTCTCTGAGATGAGCCCTTGACAAGGAGGGACGAGTCTTGGGTTCATGAATTACAGACCCGACGGCGACAAAAAACAAAAAAAACAATGACTACAATAATAACATCGCCCAAAACCACCCACAGGAACCGGCACACCAATACACGAAGATCACTTGAACTCCCCAAATCCATGCCCAAACCACCCACATGAACATGTTAGCATGTTAGCTTATCAATCCTTTTGAAATTTTAAAATTGTATTATGACCACCAATTTTTACGTTACTTTTGCACCTGTTGAATATTTTATGACCTTGTTGCACATAATCAAAAGTATTAGCTCAGGATTTCTTGGATAGTTTTGTTTGTGTGCTGTTTGGCCATGTGATTGTATGATAACAAGATTTATGTTCATTGTTGCATTGTTAAATAATGACCTGTATTTCCAACAAGACCCACAAGGTGAATGCCGTCTCAGTATTATGGGGACGCGTAGTGGTTTTTCCCTCTCTTCAAGAGGTCTTTCCGCGACGGTTGATGGTGTTGATGATTGATCCTACTTTGACTATGTTTTCGGTGTGGTAAATGGTGTTTATGATCTAAAATATTATTGTATGGTCATCTAAGATGACCAAGGAGGGACTGTTACGTATTTTAGGAACACAAGCTGTATTTCCCTCACTTAACCAATAGGGGGTAGGACCAAATATATAAGCCGTAAATACTACACATAGCCACAAGGGAAAGCCGGACATTACTGAAGGCTGCAATAGATACTTTAGTCACAGAGGGCAGCATCACAGACCAGGCGAGGAAAACCGAGGATTACGTCACACCGGTTCCTCTCCAAGTCTTCCGGTCCTCTCTGAGTCCATAAAGAAGACCACCTGGCCACGAAAACATTAGAGCTCTCTCGGCAGCGATTAGACATACGTGGGTTTGTGGCTAGGATCAGCTAGGAGAACACTCTCGCACGTGCTTAGAACACATCTTCAATCTCTCTTTACTTCAGAGCATCAGTCTACCATACCGAAAATACTTTATACAAATAAAGTCTCGTTAAAGCTATTCCTTTGGATTCGACCCCTCTTTCCAAGAAGAACATTGCAGTCCAAATAGCACACCACTAACATTTTAGTCCTGTCTCGTCTTGTCAACGAAAACAAAAATTTAATTTATTCATAGTTTTTATTATCAAAGATTTATTTTTAGATTGTCAACGTCTCGTCTTAGTCATGGAAAAAAGGTTGTTGACGAACATTTTTCGTCATATTTCCGTTCACGAAATTAACACTGCTGGTGATACTGTCAGACCTCTTCATAGAGCTAATAAATTATTTCTCATGGCAACATTAAAATTAGGCCGCCATGTTGAAGTGGTCAAAATCAATAGTACATATCCACAGACCACAAATTGTGTCCAATCAGCTTTTTCGAATTCAAAACCATTTGGCCGTGACAACCAATCAAACTTGACGGCAAAGCCGCCAAACAGGAAGTAAGCCTGTTCTCAGCAACTCTTTATCTTATAGCCAAACTTGGTACATAGACTCATGACATCATTCTGGGGACACCCAAACAATCTGGTGACCTTTGACCTCAGGGGGATGTCAAACAGGAAGTGAGCTCATATCCCTGCGAGGCCTTCATGTAAACCAATCTTGGCTCATAGTTTTATGACCCTATCCTGTTGATATAATTATTAATAATTGGGCATTATCAACTTCTATGGGGGCGTTTCCTAGCTATCTATTCTAATCTATTCCAGCCCTGAGAAAGCAACTTTAATGTATTTTCATTGTGATAACCATTTGCCAATAGCTTTCATTGTAGGTGAAATCACTGAGACGGTCATCACGTAGCCACCTAACCGATTATGTCTGTCCAGCAAAATGTGTTTATAGAGTCCTATTCTGCTTGACCCCCACATTGCTGCTAGCAGCTATATTTTCACTTTTCACATTTTAACTGCTTCTCCATATTGCTATATTGCTTCTCCCCATAGAACACTCTCCCGCGTGTCGAGTCATGTGACCCTGGTGCTCGTGCTCGCTCGCAGTGTGCGCGTAGGGCTGACGGCAGGCAGCATTTGTGCAGGCAGCTACTACAAACACTGTTTTTGACGTGATTTAACATAATATTTTGATCGAACGGGCTGAAAATGTTTGTTTTTTTATTTATTTTTATAACCTGATCTATCATATTAGTTGACAATGTGCAGGGCCCCTTAGATGTCATGTGCCCCTGGGCAAGTGCCCAGTTGCCCTAATAGTTAATCCGGCCTTGCCAATAGTGTCTTCTTTGTTCTAATAACGTAAATTTCCCGCTATTTTTCTCCATTGACTTTTTAGAAAATCCTTAGAGTTTTAAGACTGGAACCAAACCAATTAACGTTCAACTTAGTTGTGACCATAAAAATATAGATTTGCTCAAAAAAAATCTGGAAAGCGGAAAGAAAGGCAAAAGGTACAAGGCAATTACAACTTTTTGCGACGGCTTCCAACCCAATAGTAATAATAGTGTGTATGTGCATGGGTGCGTGTGCGTGTGTGTATAATAAAGTGTATATGTTGTTGTCATCGACATGGTATGTTCCTTCCTTCTTGACTGCAATCACCGCCCGCGCGTCCATCAATGCCGGTTCTAATGGTTCCCAACGAGTGTAGTTACCAGGACACGGTGGATGATAATGGAAAGGTAATAGGGCGTAACAGCGACCGCCCCCTTTTAGAACGGCTCTGGTCCCGGAAGTAATTTTCCCATTCATTTTCTCCAATGACTTTTCAGAAAATCGTTAGATAAAGACTTTTAAAATTGGAACCAAGCCAATTATGCCGTTCCCCCGCTTCTTCCAGCATGACTTTATTTTATTTATTTTTTACGTTATTGCCAATGGTAAAAACAAGTACCCACATAAATAGTGTGTTCTTAAAAAAATAAAAAGGCTGGAGGGTGGAGCAGGCTTTTATTGTGTAAGGTATGCGTTCCTACCCCTCTGCCTGACCAGGACTAGGATCTGCTCATACTGCTGCCGTGCTTCTGGGTCACCTCAGAAGTTACTGTACACACACACACACACACACACACACACACACACACACACACACACACACACACACACACACACACACACACACACACACACACACACACACACACTTATTCAATATTTCATCTCAAATCTATTCAAACTTTATCTCTTTAGCTATTACTTTAACTCTTAAACTTTATTTGTTTGAAACCTTTTTACTTTTTTTAAATGGTGTGTATGTTAACCTTGTTTACTCCTTTTTGACTTTGGAACTATTCGGCTTTATTAAAACCTATTTTCAACCTCACTTTGCATTACAGCACTCTCTGCATTTTCTAGTTTTGATATGAGATTGTGAGCGCTGAATTGAATAGCCTAATATAAGTTATATATTACCAAGTATATAAGTATCCACATAACAAAGTTATTGTTACGGTGTCTGCCTTGATCCTGCCGGGAGCTAGGATCACTGTGTGTTTTGCCTGTCAGTGTGTTTTCCTGTTGTGGACGGAGCTAGCGGACTCCAGCTTCTTCTTTCTTCTACTCAACGAGACACACATGTAGATCTTTATAATGAACACCACCTGCTTATCTACTCTAGCTTCTCAACCATTCATCGCCCAAACAGTCTAGCTATGTTAGTAGCGTTCCTGGCGTCCATGCCTCGTTGTCCTAATATCCAAAATTGTTGGGTTCTAACCCTCTGTTCCAATCCAGACCTTCTCACTACCGTCCTCCACACCGCCTTCCCGGTTTCTACGCCGACCCGGCTGGCCTTCCCCGTCAACCAGCCTCTGCTCATTCCAATCGCAGCAAATAAACATTTGAACTTTACAACCCTCTGCCATGTTCTTTTCATGGATGAGGCTTCAGTTGAGTTTACCGTTTATTCAAGTAAGATAGAAAGCACCGTCTGGCAAGCGGGTACAGCAGGTATAACTATGTCTACAGGGAAATTAGAGCCACTCGTCTAATGAGCCGCTCCAATTGTCCGCCGATCTAGGGTGTGTTGGTGTATTCATACAGGTGGCTCCTCGTCTCAGGGGGAGGTGTGTTTTTCCACAGCTTGGACTGAGAGTTGTTTGCCATATCTGGTGATGTTCTTTGTACTTATCTGGGCGTGCCAATGGTATTGTGGTATCCGGCCCTGATTTGTTTGTTTGACGTAGGCAACCTCGGGTTCAGCAGATTATGCAAATTATGCAAACGGCTGATCCCTTTTTTGTCTCAATAATATTCAGGACTCCTATCGATACAGACGGAGGGCTGGGGCGCCCTCCGCTTGGCCATGACGTGGCGATGGTAGTTGTCTAAGGTCAGGCCAGCTGTGTCAGTGCAACCAAAGATATGTGTGGGATATTTTCACAGTTCCCTCGGGCCGTAACAGTAATAATTATTCTACATAAGGCAAGAATGGAGTTGGTGGAATATGGAGGTCTATGAGGTCTATCAGACAGCTATGTTGCAATTAATCAGTTAACAATTTTAACTTGACAATACAGGCCTAGGTACAATATATATAATTTATACATAATCGATGTATAATAATTTAAACACGGCCAAATTGGAGTTGGTCGAAAATGGGACGCGTCCTGGAGTGATGTCCGTCTGACCTGGATGTTTGTATGGTGGAATATAATTCTAGGCGACAAAGGACTTGATGAAATGCAAACCATTTAACATTGAAATTATATATTCTCAGCACACTGACCGGTTCACAAACTGCTTGGACTGAGAGTTGTTTGCCATATCTGGTGATGTTCTTTGTACTTATCTGGGCGTGCCAATGGTATTGTGGTATCCGGCCCTGATTTGTTTGTTTGACGTAGGCAACCTCGGGTTCAGCAGATTATGCAAATTATGCAAACGGCTGATCCCTTTTTTGTCTCAATAATATTCAGGACTCCTATCGATACAGACGGAGGGCTGGGGCGCCCTCCGCTTGGCCATGACGTGGCGATGGTAGTTGTCTAAGGTCAGGCCAACTGTGTCAGTGCAACCAAAGATATGTGTGGGATATTTTCACAGTTCCCTCGGGCCGTAACAGTAATAATTATTCTACATAAGGCAAGAATGGAGTTGGTGGAATATGGAGGTCTATGAGGTCTATCAGACAGCTATGTTGCAATTAATCAGTTAACAATTTTAACTTGACAATACAGGCCTAGGTACAATATATATAATTTATACATAATCGATGTATAATAATTTAAACACGGCCAAATTGGAGTTGGTCGAAAATGGGACGCGTCCTGGAGTGATGTCCGTCTGACCTGGATGTTTGTATGGTGGAATATAATTCTAGGCGACAAAGGACTTGATGAAATGCAAACCATTTAACATTGAAATTATATATTCTCAGCACACTGACCGGTTCACAAACTGCTTGGACTGAGAGTTGTTTGCCATATCTGGTGATGTTCTTTGTACTTATCTGGGCGTGCCAATGGTATTGTGGTATCCGGCCCTGATTTGTTTGTTTGACGTAGGCAACCTCGGGTTCAGCAGATTATGCAAATTATGCAAACGGCTGATCCCTTTTTTGTCTCAATAATATTCAGGACTCCTATCGATACAGACGGAGGGCTGGGGCGCCCTCCGCTTGGCCATGACGTGGCGATGGTAGTTGTCTAAGGTCAGGCCAACTGTGTCAGTGCAACCAAAGATATGTGTGGGATATTTTCACAGTTCCCTCGGGCCGTAACAGTAATAATTATTCTACATAAGGCAAGAATGGAGTTGGTGGAATATGGAGGTCTATGAGGTCTATCAGACAGCTATGTTGCAATTAATCAGTTAACAATTTTAACTTGACAATACAGGCCTAGGTACAATATATATAATTTATACATAATCGATGTATAATAATTTAAACACGGCCAAATTGGAGTTGGTCGAAAATGGGACGCGTCCTGGAGTGATGTCCGTCTGACCTGGATGTTTGTATGGTGGAATATAATTCTAGGCGACAAAGGACTTGATGAAATGCAAACCATTTAACATTGAAATTATATATTCTCAGCACACTGACCGGTTCACAAACTGTTTGTGTATACATGTGTATATATATATATCTACTAGTAGATTACCTGAAATCGTTTGTTTCGAGAATATATAATTTCAATGTTAAAGTATATATATATATATATATATATATATATATATATATATATATATATATACACACACACACACTGTATATAAAAGGTGATGTACAAGGTAGACAATCGAAAATTGATTGGTTGGTTACCATACCTCCTCGTTCATGCTGTCCATTCCGGTTGATTCTTCAGCCCTTTTCCGACCGAAAAGGAAACTAAAGTAATCAAAATACAAAATCACAGATATACTCAAACGAAGAATCAGTCCAAAATAATTATTGCCTATTTGCCTAGTTTTCTGGTGGTCAAATTAATATTCACCAAAGAAGGTGAGGAATTTCCCAAAAATTTAAACTTTCGACCAAACTCACATAATGGGTCAGACGCTGTTGGACATCAAATTGTCCGTCGACTTCTACTGAACCACACTGTGTCAATCCACACGATCCGTGTAAGAGTTTCTGAGAACTGAATGAGGTTTGAGGCCAGGTTATTTATACAAGCCATTGCTGCGTGAATATGGATCCCGCCCGCTCATTATGAAAAGATCCGCCCACGCTGCCAAGAGTCACGCTGTGATTGGCTGGCGATGACCCAAGCACACGACGTCACATACTAAACAGGCAGTCGGCCAGTTCCAAACTGTCAGCTATAGACTGCCCAAACCTCCTTTTTTTAATCTTTATCTTTCATACTTTTTTAAATACCACAAGGAAAGTGTAATATAAATGAAACTTGGTACGCATGCACCTTTCATCATAATGACCAACTTTCAAATTGTAACCCTATTTGGATATAATCATTGGTGTCGGAAGCATTTCAAGTGTACAGTATGCTCTACTCCTGGTAAACCTGGTTTTAGGGACTACAAATGCCATTTTACCATACCTGCCAAGCTCACTATATTCGCCACGTTTGGCAGACTGCTCCTTCACAACATATAGTGTCATCTGCCATTGGCAACATACATGTCCATGTAGGATAGTGGTACAGATAAAAGTGTCTTAAGTTTCGATTTACTATAAATGGGTGTCACTGTCATCAAAGGCAACCGCAGCGGCACCTCCCTCGAGATTAAAGCGGGGACAGAAATGCCCACATATGATATGTGGGCGTTATACCGGAAAACATTGTGTTCACCTTTCTATTATTTCAGGCAATTGATCCACCAGTGATTCAATAAGATATTACAAGACATTATAAAAAAAGGGCATTATGTCGTAACCATCCAAGGTATACTTACCACGAGCCAAGATATTGTGAAATAATGGTATGCTCTTGTAGAAGGCACAAGTTAAAGGACGGTTTAAATAAAGTATGTTTTATTCACAATGTTATTGAAATCACTGCAGTACCAACAATCCTATAGTGTACACAACGTCTTTGATTGGTGGATCTCACGGTTACCATGGAAATGTTTACCGCACCAGCAAAAGTCAACTGTACTCAGAGCAACCAGGTTGTCCCTTTCTGATATGATGCAGTATTTTAGAGATGAGGACGAGAGTCTCCAAAGGGGTGAACATAACTACAAGTAAGGCCATGTGCTGGATTGTAGTGTTTGGAAGGGCCAGCCTGTGGGTTCTGTCAGGGCCAGTATGATAGAGAAGACATACAGGGTTGTGGTGAGTTTTGAAGGCTGGCTAGTTAGGTAGCTGATACGAGTTGTACTAATCATGTCGTTATCATGCTGTATTGAATATAAAAAAAATATATTGCCTTGTTCACAAGGGGGTTCTGGATTCAAGGGGTTGGCCATCAATCGGTCCGCATGTAATGTTCATCCTCGTGCGCACTTGTGGTTGGTGGAGCAGCAAGGGCGGGGGGGAACTGGCCCCGTTGCTAGGTTACTTTGATTATGTTTTATGTTTGGGTCTCATGGAGTGAGAAACCGCTAGTTACCGTGGAGTTACCGACGAGTATACCTTCCATTTGGAGTTACTGCTACTATTCCTAACATTCAGAATTTATTACAATTTGTTGGTAGCCTGACTATTGCCAGACCAAGCTTAATCATAGATTGCACATTGGTCTGGGGAGGCTGCTGTAGTTTTCTTTAGCACGAGAGGCGTGATCAACATGCGTAGTTCAAATGACTCTGTACACAATTGGCTGCTTGCCGTCGCTTCCCTGTCGTCATTGTGTTAAACCAGTCAATAGCACGCCAGAGGGAAAGCCAGCTTGGTGATTGGTTCTCACAAAAGCGTATCGGAAGCAGAATGAAATGTATTGCTCCACAATTTGAACAATTAGCACATGCACAGGGCTGGTCAATGGAGGCTAAAGCGCTGCAGCTGGCTTTGTGCCTCAAGGACGATGCTCTTTTCTGCCATCTGCTGCTTAGCCCAGAGGGATGACAAATTATGGGGCTTTAATGGTGTCTCTTCAGAGGTGGTTTGGACAGTGTGTACAGCCTGGGCTTCTGTCTAATGAACTAAGCAATCGGTGCAGGAATCCGGGGAGCCATTGCGATCATTGGCCAACGACGTGGAGTGCCTGACTCAGCAGGCGTATGCCCACATGGACCAAGGTGTGCAGAGTGAGGTGGCACGGGACCACCACCATCTATAGAGCCTTATTCCCCGCTAAACTACGTGTCCAGGTACAGCTGCAGCATCCACAGACTTTGCAGGCGGCCTTTGAAATGGCGGTAGAGTGGGAGATATTGTGTCTCACAAAAGGTTAGCTCAGATGCTGTCAGGGCTTTGGTGGGGGACCCCTTAGAGGAGGAGAAGCCGGCATGGGTGGCTAAAGTGACTGAACTGCTCAGGGCTGCGTCACTGCAGACAGCACGCAGCCCAAGCCCGGGTCCCAGGGTCCGCTGGGGGTGTGGTCAGCCAGGGCATTTGGTAAGGGAGTGCCCCAAGTCACCAAAGGCTCAGGGAAACGGTGTACTGAACTGGTGTACTCTTGGTAGTGGCAAAACTTGTCTTTTGAAAGCAAGTCTTTTAAGATAGTATATTGGAAAAACATGCGCGTGCTGAAATCCACTGAATCATTGCCTGACACCATTTCATCAACAACATCATGAACCGAGGAAACTCTAATGTAATACTCCACTGCAGGCTGGAGGCAACGATTGGCAAATTCCTCAGCTTTCTTTTCATCCTGCTCCCTTTCGTGATACAGGTCTTTAAAATCATCAAAAAAACGAAGTTTGTGTAGATTGACGCACTTGAAGGGGTCATTTGCTGTTATGAAAGCCAGGTGCATTTCTTTGAAGTTTCTGGCTGCATAACCACAAATGTGTAATTTTAAACTCACTACATATTGCGTGTCTGTTCTCAGATCCTTGTCTGTTATAAGTTTCGCATCAATGTGCTGCAAAATCTCCTGAATGAAGTTGTCATGGTAATCTGTTTTCGCCTGCATTCGAACAGATACAAGTCTTTTGCAACTTTCTATAATTTCGACAGCCTTTGCTTGTAACGCTGCATTATTTTTCCACTTCCAAATCGTATATGTCTTGTCAACTTTCGCTATGAAATCCCCTTTTCCATGATCTTTAAGTGGTACGTCAATTATCTCATTGGCATGACTACCCATTGAGGCTACATTAGCTCTCAGTTGCAAATGAACCCTACCATAGATACCATCAGATTTGTACAATACTTTGTCACGGAGATGTTCTGTAGCATTCTCCCACATCTGGTCAAAATCGATTCTCAGCTCTTCATCCGATTGCTTGATTTTACCTTTACGGCCTTCCACTAGCAGTCTAAGCACTTCTCCCTCCAAACGTTTTGTGGTGTTTTTCTTGACTTCCTCAACTTTTACCATTCCCTTTTTGTTTTCACCCGCTATATTTACTTCAGATTCAAACGACCTTTCCGATTCTTTTCTTAGGATTTTTGCATAAAGTCTTCTCTGTATCTCTCGACTAGGTGGACATGAGCTTCTGTTTTGAAATATAGTTCTAGATTCTGAATAAGTTTTTCTTCCCATTTTATTAGCTCTGAGCAGGCTTCAGTTTTCAATTCCGTGACAAGTTTTCCGATGTTGGATGCCTCAGAATTGCAAGCAGCTGTTCCAAAATTTGAAATCTGTGTTTTTGCACTTGTTTCCAATAAGTACATGTGCCTTTTGAATTCCCATTCCCATTTGTTGAATTCTGTGCATATTTTCATGTAAGCATCAGCCACCAGGCTATTTCTAAAGCTGAATATGAAATGTTCATGTTCTATGGCATTCCATAGGCTTTCTGTCCAATTCATAAATTGATCAATGTTGTAAGCAGATGACTTGCAATCTTTCAACATTTGGATAATGTTTTTTTTCAGTTCATAAACTGCTTCACTGTAACCTGAATTTACTGGTGCCATTGGTGGGTTTCCATGCCATAGTCCAGGAATGTACCCCTTGCGAGTGTCTGGATCATATTCTATTACTTCCTTGAAGCTTATGATTTCCTCTTTTTTCTCAACTTTGGCAGCTGCCTGTGTCATCTCGTTCAACTGTTGTAACAGCACGGTTCTGTCCCTTAAGTTATTGTCATGGGCTGACACATCCGATACGTTCTGATGAACAAACAGAAATTTTGGTTTTCTGCCGACTTCTTTCATCCTGAGAAAGGCATGTACTACAATCTGTAGGATGTCTTTCATGTTTGTCATGTTCTCCATTGCAATGTTTATTATTGTGATGTCACTTAACCCCACAACAATAGTTGCAAGCTCATTGTCGTGCTCATAGCTATCTTCTAATTGTACTAGCTCTAGCGATTTCAGTCCTTCGGTGTCAAGGATAATCAAAAAATCACAGTTCATTTCTTTTGAGTACTCTTTGTTCACTCTGATGAGCAACATGAAAGCCCCTCTAGTGCATCGGCCACTGCTGACCGCAAACTGCACTCCAAACATAGTGTTGAGAAGAGTGGACTTTCCTGTGCTCTGAATCCCAAGAACTGTGACAACTCTTATCTTACTCTCTGGAACTACCATTTTTCTCAGCTCAGAAAAGACGTCCTTCACCCATGCCAAAGGAATGCCTGATGCTTCTCCATCCACAAGCTCCAGTGGAAATCCATCAATGAGTAATTGGGCACACAACTTGGGCAAATGCATGAATTGTTTACGAAATGAATCTGATTCAGGAAGGGTGACTGAAGATTCATATATTTGACCGATTTCTCGAAAGTAGTTTTCAATACCTAAAGAGCTTTTTGAAAGTTGTTGATCAATGACTTTAAGTTCTTCTTTGTTTGAATCCTTATTTTTGTGTTTATACTCTACTTTGAGGTTTGATAAATGTTCCAGGGACAAGTTGTCAATTTTAATTTGCATCCATTTTAAAAAATAAGCCTGTTCAACAGCTGGACATGAGATTGCTTTCATGAAGCTGATCACATCATTTGAAATGTTCAAATCCCTCTGCTGTTCCCGGAGTTGTGCTTTCTTTTGGTGTAGGTCACATTTGTATTTTTCTATGTCTTTATCCCCAGGTTTTCGAAGCCGACATTCCCCCTTCTCTAATTGGGTCAATTCTTTCCATATTGAGCCCTGCCGAGGAAGTTCTTTCTCTTTGTACTGTGCAGTGTCTGTTATTTTTGAGGTGATAGCTTCTGCATTTTTCTCAGCGTTCTGACAGTCTGAGGCGTGCTCATCAACCATTATTCCAAGCTTAATAGCATCGTCAGCCATTTGCTCTATGCTCTTTCTTTTATCTGTGTTTTTAATAACATTTCTTAAAATATTTTGTAGGGTTTTTGCAAAGTCGGCATTGTTGACTTCCTTCCTCTTACAAACGATGTTGGTCTGTGGCAAACTTAATTCTTCCAGTACCTTTATGCACCTTTCGTAGTTGAAATTCTTGCTATCCACATTGACTATCAAGAAAATCTCTGTTTCGTCTGTTTTTTTGAGCAGTTCATATTGGTGGTCAAAATTGTCAAGAAACACAAAAACTGCAGCAGACGTTTTGCATAAAAACAAAAATTGCAAGTCACAGAGAGCAATGTCTCCTCTGAGATTAGCTACAGCTACTGGTTCATTGAAGATATCAATGTTTTTGTTACCACAGGGAAGATACCAACTAGTTTCCACCAGTCCATCTGCGATTTCCCTTGGAACATTCCCACATTCCATGTTATGGTGAACAAAAGTGTTGTGGTACTGTTGGGGATTGCTCAATAGTGTATTCAGAATCTCTGACTTTGATAAAGAACATTCACCCAGTCTCACAAAGGACACCATTGGAAGTTCAGCGACAACAATTGATTTTTCAATAAAGCTTTTGGTGTTTGAGAGTGCCTGAGGTCTGTACTTTTTAACAATGCCTCTCAAAGCCCAAAGCATGAGCGTGTGCTTCTGTGTGCCACAATCAGGAAGCAGTAGAGGCAACCCAAACTGACACATGGACATTTTGACTGCCATTTCCTGCTGAAGGAGGCCATTTGAGCACAGAAAGAGAGCAGTGATTATGTCTAATGGGTTCAGTTCTTCACCTGACTTTTTAGGGTCCAACATGGTGTAAAAATCCAAACCAACATTGCCACGAGCAAGATCCTGCTCTGACTCACTGCCCGCAGAACATTTCACATTTCTAGCAGTTGAATTTACCATCATTAGCTTCTTGAGAAAGCACCAAGGGAGATCAGAAAGACATTTAGCCGCTTCCTCTGTGACGGCCTTCTTGTCAATCTGTAGGACACTGCTTAGTGAGAGCTTCTCCTTGTAGTTCTCTTTTAGGCCAAGCTTTTTTAGAAAAACATCCAGTTCAGTTTCTGTGGATATAATAGTTCTAACCGTTATTGTCAGTTCATTTCTAATAATAATTCTAATAATAATAATAACATTTGCACATGTTTTTTTGGTGGAATTGTTGAAGGCCTCATGTCATCCATATCCTTTTCGTCATTGCAGGTAATTTTATGTGGTTTATTTGTGATTACTTACTATTATGAATGTTGTTTATTAAGGCCCCCAGTAATAGTACTAGCGTGTGTAGCTATCTCATATTGCCAGTAAATAGGAATATAATAGAAGCTTAAAGTAGAGGGTAGAGTCTGATAACAATAAGCAAAAAGAGAAGTGGGTAACTTGTATGAAAAGGTTTTAGTAGCTTATAGGAATAACTCACCTGTGTGGGCAGATGTCAAGGCTGGCTGGCTGAGTCCTCCGCTTTTCAGCTGGGTTTTAACTTGGAAGTCATACTGAAGCCCTGGCTTCAGATCGGAGAATGTCACACTGTCTGAAACTGTAGTCTTCTCTTGGTGTTTCTTTGAATTACAGAAACAAGTCACAACATAACCCTCCACCTCACCAGCAGCTGTTTCCCATGTAAGAGACACCGCACTACTGCTGACATGGGAAACTTTTACATTTCCTTGAGGAACGGCTTCTGTAAAAGATGAAAAACAGACAAGCATATTCATTTAGCATGCTACCTTCTGGTTATAATCAGTGTTTAACTTTAGGATGGGGATTGATCTCATGCTATGAAGCATGTTTACTATTGGAAACAGTTCCTGATTTGTATTTTTTCCGTCAGTAATCCTAATGATTCTAAAAGTGTATTGCGTCCCAGGCACAAGGTGCCTGATGCCTACTTTGCAGGAATCTATGATTTGGATAGTCTGTGAATTGATTTTGCAAGAGTTGACAAGATGATAATGAGATTCCACTTGCTGTTCGGTTCAAGCCCAGCCAAGAGTAATGATCTTAGTGGCAGCATGATGAACCTCTATTGGTCCAAAAGTAATTTGATGTGGTTTACCTCCGTTTATGTACCATGAATGTTTTTTATTAAGGCCCCTAGTAATAGTGGTAGTGTTTGTAGCTATCTTAAATTACCAGTAGATAGGAATAGAATCAGAGATGTTTGATACCCTTTTTTCTTTACGATTCCGATTCCTGAACTTGAGTATCGGCCGATACCGAGTATATACCGATACTGCATCTAGCATTGTAATTACTATTAGCACTTGTTCTTATTGAAGGGTTCTTTTTCCCTGACAGCACTGTATAGTCGGTTCCCCTTCTGTCGCCAAAATTTACTTTCAGAACTACATTCTTTATATGTATAATTGTAATAATTCATTTATAATCTTGTAGTTAAGCGTCCATCCTTTTTCCGACTCGGCAGCTCGAACCCACGTAGGTCGGAGATGATGCGTTTCCCTTTCCGACTTTCCACCTCCAACTTACGTACTATTATGAATGTTGTTTATTAAGGCCCCCGGTAATAGTACTAGTGGGTGTAGCTATCTTACATTTCTAGTAAATCGGAATTTAGTAGTTGCTTAAAGTAGAGGGGCGTTTCAGATAACAATAAGCAAAAAGAGAAGTAGGTAACTTGTATGAAAAGGTTTTAGTAGCTTATATGAATAACTCACCTGTGTGGGCAGATATCAAGGCTGGCTGGCTGAGTCCTCCGCTTTTCAGCTGTGTTTTAATTTGGAAGTCATACTTAAGCCCTGGCTTCAGATCGGAGAATCTCACACTGTCTAAATCTGTTGTCTTCTCTCGGTGTTTCTTTGAATCACAGAAACAGGTCACAACATAGCCCCCCACCTCACCAGCAGCTGTGTCCCATATAAGAGACACCGTACTAGTGCTGACATGGGAAACTTTGACATTTCCTGGAGGAATGGCCTCTATAAAAGATGAAAAACAAACAAGCATATTCATGTAGCATGCTACCTTTATGGGAGAAATTAACCATTACTTTTATATTAACTATGAGTTATTATCAGGCCTATATATCATACATTAATAGTGGAAAGCAGCTAAATCATCTCCGAATTCATAGGCATAGTATGGGACTCGGCACGGTGCCAGAGAGTCTGGGGTCAAGGTGTACTGACGTCAACCTAATGTTTAGATTAGATTGGCGTCCACCAGATGTTTAGATTAGCTCAACCTAATGTTTAGATTAATCAACCTAATGTTCAGATTAGCGTCAACCTAATGTTTAGATTAGATTGTCTGAGGATGTTGACCACATAGCTAGAGTAATGTATGACTGACCGGCTATGGGCAGGCATACCATATGGAGAACAGCTCTGTTTGTGAGGATAAAAAGCCTGAGATCTTATGATCGTTAGTGTCTTTGCAAACCTCACTCGGCTTTGTTGTTGCTTGTTTGCGGGTAACAAATAAGTCTCTGTCAATACTTGATCCGGACTCCCCGATTCCTCTTGCTCTCTCAGTTAGTTGAAGTGATAGAACTCGGTTATTTTCTACCACACCTTCTGGCAGAGTTCCCGTTGTCCGGTAATTACCGGTCTTTGACCGGAAAAAAATGAGGGGGACCGAAAATTCTAAATGTCTCCGGTCAGAATGACCGATTGGAAATAAGGCCCCGTCCACACAGAGCCGAAACGGGCAAAAACGATCCGGTTTCGTTTTATGCGGAATATTGAAGGCGCTGGTTCTCCACAGGAAAAGTGGAGCGCACCAACCCTGCGCCGCTGCGCGCATACAGCATGCGCGCTGTATACAAACATTCAGTCACGAGGAGATTCAACCTTTTAAATTGAGCAGGAATACTTTTGAATGTGTTCATTTGAATTGTGTTTAAATATGCTACAGTAGTCATTGGTTTAGCCAATTCATGTAAAACAATGAGGGTTTTGATTGTAGCGTAGCCTGTGTGATAAAATAAATAAGTTGTTACATTTCGTGCACTCGCTCAAATTGATCACTATAGACTACCGTAGGTTTATGAACTAAACGGCGGCAAGCTAGCGAAAGCCGGCGGCAAGCTTTGCGGAGTACCGGTATTTAACAACCATGGCGAATCAAAATATGATCACACACTTCTTCTTCTTTATATAGCCTGCCTATAATTTTTTTTAAGTGCAATAAACACGGACAATATCCGACAGATTTTTTTTTCAATTTGACCGGTAAAATGAAACCTTCCCGGTCACAGATTGGATAACTGTTCTGCTTTTGGTGTTATGGTGCATAACACGTCGGACCCTCGTCTCTGGTATTTCTACAACGAGACTCGTAGTGGGGGTTATCTCAGCCAAGGTTGAGAATGAATTGGGGGGAAGGAACTTTGGCTTTGACTCCCTCAAGAACATGAACCCACGACACGGAGGAGAAAGGAATTGTTGGCGGTGAATGTCTCCCCCTTGAGCCCCGCTGAGGGACCACCGCCGGTGGTGGAGGTGCCTAAGCGCTGCCCGGCAACAATCCCTTTCTCCTCCTTGTCGCGGTTCAGTCTACTTCACATTGATGTGGACGTGGAAGAACCAGGAACGTCGGAGAACCCAACACGGTCGTTTGAGATTCATAATATCGGCTCACACAGCTTTTGGCCGTGATAATATATATTATATGATATACTGTAGATATCTATGTAGGCTATATGATAATATTTAGATATAGAGCTCCAGGACTCCCGTGTGTTCTAGAATATTTACAGAACACGGCTAAAGGCTGTGTGCGCCTCGCCATTGCGATACATCCACTGTAAACAGAGCGCATGGTACCGAAAGCTGCTCAGGGCCACACCCCCACCCTCCTCCTTGACCCGCATCGCTCCTCCTCATTTGCATTATAGCTACAGACACCAAAACAGCGCATTTGGGGGAAGCTCAATGTGCGACTGGCTCGGAGTGGCTGTAACTCTGCAGCACGGCTGAATTTCGGGAACGTCTTTGAATACTGTGTTAGTTGCCCACTAATACCTATATTAAAGAATACATAAAATAGCATGTCATGGGACCTTTAGCTTTAGGATGGGGATTGATCTCATGCTATGAAGCATGTTTACCATTGGAGACCGATACAGTTCCTGATTTGTATTTTTACCGTCAGTAATCCTAATGATACTAAAAGTGTATTGCATCCCAGGCACAAGGTGCCTTATGTCTACTATGCAGAAATCTATGATTTGGATAGTCTGTGAATTGATTTTGCAAGAGTAGTCAAGATGATAATGAGATTCCACTTGCTGTTCGGTTCAAGCCCAGCCAAGAGTAATGATCTTAGTGCCAGCATGATGAACATCTATTGATCCAAAAGTAATTTTATGTCGTTTACCTCGTTTTATGTACCATGAATTTTGTTTATTAAGGCCCCTAGTAATAGTAGTAATATTCCTGAACTTGACTATGGGCCGATACCGAGAATATAACGATAAAGCATCTAGCATTTTAATAACTATTAGCACTTGTTCTTATTGAAGGGTACTTTTTCGCTCACAGCACTGTATAGTCGGTTCACTTCCTGTCGACAAAATTTACTTTCAGAACTACATTCTTTATATGCATAATTGTAATAATTAATTTATAATCTTGTAGTTAAGCGTCCATCCTTTTTCCGACTCGGCAGCTCGAACCCACGTAGGTCGGAGATGACGCGTTTCCCCTTCTGACTTTCCACCTCCAACTTACGTACTATTATGAATGTTGTTTATTAAGGCCCCCGGTAATAGTACTAGTGGGTGTAGCTATCTTACATTGCCAGTAAATAGGAATTTAATTGTAGCTTAAAGTAGAGGGGCGAGTCCGATAACAAAAAGCAAAAAGAGAAGTAGGTAACTTGTATGAAAAGGTTTTAGTAGCTTATATGAATAACTCACCTGTGTGGGCAGATATCAAGGCAGGCTGGCTGACTCCTCCGCTTTTCAGCTGGGTTTTAATTTGGAAGTCATACTTGAGCCCTGGCTTCAGATCGGAGAATGTCACACTGTCTGAATCTGTTGTCTTCTCTTGGTGCGTCTCTGAATCACAGAAACAGGTCACAACATAGCCCCCCACCTCACCAGCAGCTGTGTCCCATATAAGAGACACTGTACTACTGCTGACATGGGAAACTTGGACATTTTCTGGAGGAATGGCCTCTGTAAAAGATGAAAAACAGACAAGCATATTCATGTAGCATGTATCAATGACGACGATACAGAAGCTGATTTGTATGTTTTCGTCAGCAATCCTAATGATACTAAAAGTGTATTGCGTCCCAGGCCAAAGGTCCCCGAGTCTACTTTGAAGGAATCTGTCAGTGCGTTTACATGACACTCAAGAAAATCAAAGGATTGGCCAAGTCCAATTAT
Organism: Gadus morhua; assembly: GCF_902167405.1. NCBI lineage: Eukaryota > Metazoa > Chordata > Actinopteri > Gadiformes > Gadidae > Gadus > Gadus morhua. The sequence continues at coordinate 10,523,990 of NC_044064.1, forward strand.
GATTGGATTACTAAAATACATGTATTCACCTTAGTCAGACTAAAATCGAATCGAATAAGGTTACTCCTAGTCGGATTAAGACCCCTAGATTATTCGATTGATAGTTGCATTAAGCGTGCATGTCTACGTTCAATTCGATTTGATTTTGCGCCCTGCGCATGCTCGAGATCTTTGCCTGGGGCAGAGAAGCAGCGATTTATTTAAAAAGGTTGAAAAGAAGATGGAGGAAGCCGGTGTCGTGCCAATGTAGTTACCCCCTATAAGCAGTGTATCATAATCAACATGCATTCAGTACACACTACGCCTCTGTTACTAGACTAGCGTAGGAGTGTGTGCTTGTATGTGTGTGAGTAACCACAGCAAGTGAGTGGACGAGCAGGAAGAGCGAGCGGTAGCGTGTGTCAGTTTAGTGAATGAACGAGTCCGGTTGTGTCTGTGCAAACGTGTACTGTAAAGTTAGTGGAACTACGAATTAAGGACCCTGCCTGTCAAGAATCAGTGGCCGCCTCATTCCGACCAATAAGCAGACCCTGTGGCGGTCAAAGTGAAGGGTCTTACCCCCTGGAGGGACGTTCCCCTGGAGGGAACGTCTCTCCTGTGCTCCTCGACTACGATCTGGGAGCCGACAGCTGGAAAGGTGTTACACTTCGATTTCACCCAAGGCTGAATTAAAAGTACATGTTTTTCTAAATGTTGGTAATCATCAAGGTTGTAAAGTAGTAACTTGTAAGGTAGTAAAATTTAAGTCAAAAAGTTTTTTCTTCTGACGTGTTTACTATCTTCATTCATTGCGCCGCGGCCGAACTGACGGGGATATTCTCTGATATTATAAATCTTAGAGACTGCGTCGGGTTCTCCGACTCAGCAACAAGTAAAGACTCGTAGTAGGGGTCATCTCGGCTATGGTGTAGAAAGAATTAGCGAAAAGGAACTTTGACTCTCTGAAGTCCAGATTGAAACACTACATGGAGGAGAAAGGGGTTGCTGCAGTATGTGGACTCCCGGAGAAGCTGCTCCGCCACCACCGGAGGAGTCCGCATACAACCTAGAGGTCGGAACAATGGAGCGTCTGAGAAATGACATGGAACCAAAGTGAACTGACAGCTGTCTACTGGAAACATCTTTCTCGAATGCCGCCTGGGTTTGTTGTTGCTAGTGACGTAAAGAGGTCAGCCGGTGGCTCTATTAGTTGAAATGGGTACAGCGCCACCTATCGTACCGGGGCATGACTTGCGCAGCTGGCTCTAATACCACTAGTTGAAATGGGTACAGCACCACCATCGTACCTGGTCATGAAATGCTTCGGCCAATGAAACGACTTTCTCAGCGCCGTGTATACTCGGACAATTGCAGTTGTTGGATTGAGGAGCAATCAAACTATGGCTTTAATCGGATTAAGCTGTGCATGTAAACGTACTGTGAGATGTGGATAGTCTGTGGCTTGGAAGGACGAACGCACCTAGGTAGGAGATTTCCCATTCCAACTTTCTAACTCCAGCCATTTTCGAACGCATCACACCACATGTGTTTGTGATGTTCTTTGCCTGTGTAATAAATGAGCTAGGCATGTTATGCATTTGATCGGTGCATAAACTTGCTTACTCCCCGATACCCGATACTGGATTTTAGGCAGTATCTGAGGAATTTCCGATACTGATATCGGTATCTTTGAAGACAGAGGTAACATTTACATTTTAATATGTATCGCATCATGGATGACAACCTCTAGTGGCCATGGAGGTGAAAAGCATAAATCACATATGATTTATGCTGTAAGGTCTTTTCGAAATTAACATGAAGGTAACTTGAAGTAATAACCACCTCCACTTGCAGAAGGCATCGTTTGTAAATGAAAGATCAATTAATGGTTGTGAAGACACATTTAGATTTTATTTGGTGCTTTAGAACAGCGGTCCCTAACCCCCGGGCCGCGGACAGGTACCGGTCCGTGGGTCATTTGGTACCGGTCCGCAGAGAAAGATTATTTATTTATTTTAATAAAAACAAAGAAAACAACAACATTATTTCCGTTCTGTTTTTGCAGTGGTGGGTAGAGTACTGAAAATCTATACTCAAGTAAAACTACAATTACTTCCATCAGTGAAAAAGACATCATGTGTTATAGTGAGTGAGTGAGAGAAAGAGATGCACTTAAAACTCTTGCTTCATTTTGTGTATTGTTCACTAAACATACATAGAACAATACATACAACAAAAAATTGTATTTAATTTCAAACAAATTTACACTAAAAACGTAAATTAATTTCAGCTCTGTTGTGCATATGACAAAAGTGAAAAAAAAACGTGAAAAGTACTCGTTACCCGAAAAGTACTTTTTTTACTCGTTTGTTTACTCACTCGTTACTACCCACCACTAAACAGTGAACAATGTTTTATTTAGAAAAATGACCGGATTCCCTTTGTTACATCCATGTATGAAGCACTCTTGTCACTTGTCTCGGTCATGGTGTCGGTGCGTGCGATCCGTTGCCACTCAAATTCAACCCAGCTAGCAAAATGAGTAAAAAACAAACGTCGTTGGAAAATTTCTTTGGGAAGGGGAAAAGGCCCAGTGAGGAGACGGGATAAGAGCCTACGACTTCCAAGAAAAAGAAAGCTGCATTTAACAGACAATACCAGGAGTCCTACTTAAAATATGGATTTATTCCGACAGGTGATTCCCGTGCACCAAGCCCGCTCTGCATAATATGCAGCGAGCGGCTCTCTAATGAAGCAATGAAGCCTTCAAAACTGCGTCGCCACTTAGAGACCAAGCACCCTGCATTAAAAGACAAGCCTTCAGAGTATTTTGAAAGAAAAAAGCGTGAACAAGAAGGACAGAAGCTATTACTGAGGGCCACCACATCAACAAATGCGAGGTCACCGAGAGCATCATACTTGGTGGCTAATCGTATCGCTAAGGCTAAGAAGCCATTCACCATTGGTGAAGAATTGATACTGCCCGCCACTAAAGACATTTGCCGTGAAATTCTAGGGGAGGATGCGGTTAAAAAGATAGCACAGGTGCCTCTTTCGGCTAGCACTGTCACTCGGCGCATTCAGGAAATAGCAGAGGACATTGAGACACAATTGTTGGAGAGGATCAATAAATCACCGTGGTACGCACTCCAGGCTGACGAGTCTACAGATGTTGACAGCAAGGCAATACTACTTGTTTATGTGCGATATCTTTATCAGGAGGATGTGCATGAGGATATGTTATGTTCACTATCGCTGCCAACCAAAACCACAGCCGCAGAACTATTCAAGTCGCTGGATGATTATATATCAGGAAAACTGAAATGGTCCTTTTGTGTCGGCATATGCACAGACGGAGCTGCTGCCATGACCGGACAGCTGTCTGGTTTAACTACTCGGATTAAGGAGGTTGCACCTGAATGTGAGTCTACGCATTGTGTCATTCACAGGGAAATGCTGGCTAGCCGAAAAATACCTGCAGAACTTAACAGCGTATTGAATGATGTTGTTAAAGTTATAACCACATCAAAGCACACGCCCTTAACTCGCGCCTATTCGAGCAGCTTTGTGAGGAGATAGCCGCGGAGCACAGACACCTTCTCTTACACACAGAAAGAAGATGGTTATCCCGAGGGAGATCGCTGGCCAGAGTGTTTGAATTACGAGAGCCGCTGCAGAGATTTCTCTCAGAAAAAATGTGACTGCTGGCAGCACATTTCAGTGATGAGGAATGGGTCGCAAAACTCGCTTACTTGTGCGACATATTCAACCTGCTCAATGAACTAAATCGGTCACTTCAGGGGAAAATGACAACTGTCTTCCAGTTGGCAGATAAAGTAGCTGCATTAAAAGCCAAACTGGATTTGTGGGGACGGCGCGTGAACAAAGGCATATTTGACATGTTTTCAAACATTCGCAGGGATTTTGGAAGAGACTGAGCCCGAGCCTTCATTCACCCAGCTGGTGCACGATCACCTGTCTATGCTTTTAAATGAGTTTGAGCGCTACTTCCCAACCACAAAAGACCCACGAACTGCCAAGGAATGGATCCGCAACCCATTTGTCAATAAACCAGGGGAATCCAGCATGTCGATGCAAGAAGAAGATCAGCTGCTGGAGATCGCAAATGACGGCGGCCTTAAAAGTATGTTGGAAACAACCACTCTGCCTGTGTTCTGGATTAAAGTCACAGCAGAAAACCCTGAGATCGCCAAAACAGCACTGAAAACCCTGTTGCCATTTCCGACATCCTATTTGTGTGAAGCAGGATTTTCTGCAGTGACGGCAACCAAAACAAAATATCGGAGTAGGCTGGACATAAGCAACACACTTCGGGTGTCATTGTCTCCCATTATTCCTTGATGGGACCGTCACGTTGCAGGGAAACAAGCTCAGGGCTCCCACCGATTTAGCAATAGGCCTATAGTGAGTTGTATTTTTCATGCACTTTATATTTGTTTTTGTGTTGTGTCTTATTTTGAAGGCATGTTTAACCGTTACCATAGCGACCAGAGAGTGTTGGGGGCAGAGCCGCAGTTATTTACTCATGTTATGTTGTTTGCACGATGTTACGAGGGCGCTGCTAATAAAGTTGCATAGGAGTACACAGTTGATTCACGTTTATTATTATATTTAGAAAATACCAGTTTTTATTTTATTTTGTGTATTTATCCGCCGGTCCGTGAAAATGTTGTCTAACATTAAACCGGTCCGTGGCGCAAAAAAGGTTGGGGAACGCTGCTTTAGAACACATATCAGCGGACAGCGGATGGGTTTCACTATGTATGAGGCCAGTTTCATTTGTGATCAGGCCGGGCGGCTCTTGCCTGATTGCGGCACGTGAGGTGAGTGAGCACGGTTGACGTGATAAAGGTCTGCGGTTTACGGTCGGGCCATGAAGGGTTTGTGCACGGGAGAACGCGAGATCACGCATTGGTAGGTCATTTATTTTTTGCACCAAGGTGTAGTTTGCACAGTGTGCGGGTTTCTGGCACTTTTACCCGTTTGTAATGTTTTCCATGCGACAGCGTATTGGACGGCGCAGAGGTCCTTAGTGACGTCTTGCACGTGTGGTGGAGGCGTGCGTGGTTGAAATGTTTGGTGTATGGAAGAACATTAATTATTAGATAACGCACTTTGTGGTGGATATATACCCACTAATTAAATAGTTTAATTAATACAGATGTAATTGGTGATTGATGGTGATATTGTCTTTCATGGTGTATATTTTATAATATTATATATTGGGAGAACCTATATAGAGAAATTGTAATTATATAATTTTATGTTAAAATTATATAAAGTTTATGATAATATCTAACTGATTTATTTGGATTTGATTTAAATGTTTGATTACACATTTCTTTTGTTTTGTATCAATAGGTTTTCAACCCAATCCTAATTCGAAATGCTTGTTTCACAATGCATGTTCAATAAAAACAAGGAAAAGGATTTGAGCTGTCCTGCGTCCTCTGTCTAATCCAGGCCATTTCAAATTGGGCAAGCACAAAAAAAGAAAAGAAGATAATTTGACAGTATCGGAACAACTCTATATAGAATAGGAGTTTTTAGGAGAGGGGAGAGTCTGATAACAATAAGCAAAATAATCAGTACGAACCTTGTATAAAAAGGTTTTAGTAGCTTAAAAAAATAGCTTACCTGTGTGGGCAGATGTCAAGGCAGGCTGGCTGAGTCTTACGCTTTTCAGCTTGGTTTTAATTTGGAAGTCATACTTGAGCCCTGGCTTCAGATCGGAGAATGTCACCCTGTCTAATTTAGTTGTCGTCTCTTGCTGTGTCTCTGAATCACAGAAACAGGTCACAACATAGCCCCCCACCTCACCAGCAGCTGTTTCCCATGTAAGAGACACCGTACTACTGCTGACATTGGAAACCTTGACATTTCCTGGAGGAATGGCCTCTGTAAAAGATGAAAAACAGACAAGCATATTCATGTAGCATGCTACCTACTGGTTGATTCAGTGTTTACCTTAAAGGTTGGGTATGGAATTCTCTTTTTTGGCCATTTCTGCAAAATTACTTGAAATCCTTATCATAACCCACTTACAGCCACTGAGTTAGAAGTACTGACATGAAAATCAAACAAGTCAATCATCTGTGGAACGGGCAGGGCTCGAAAAACTCCAGCCAATGATTTCCAGACCCACCGAGTGGCATTGGACAGTAGGTACGTCAATCAAACGGTCGTACTGCTCTCCCGCTCCCCGCGCGACCCCTTCGTGCACGTACTCGGGAACCAGAGCAAGATTCTGTTTGTTATCGTGCGGTAGCTACTGAAGCTAGCTAACGGCTCGCTCTTGCGCATGATTGCACGTCCATGTACTTGGAATGGGTGGAGTCAGAGTCAGCGTTGAAGGAGAGGGGGTAGCCCCATTTGAATTGTGTATTTTCTAAATCAGCTGGCGTTTCGCAAATCCCATACCCAACCTTTAAGAGGGGGATTGATCTCATGCTATGAGGCACGTTTACCATTGCAGACTGATATAGATCCTGATTTGTATGTTTTCAGTCAGTAATCCTAATGACACTAAAAGTGTATTGCGTCCCAGGCCAACGGTCCCAGATGTCTATTTTGCAGGGATCTGTGATCTGGATAGTCTGTGACTTGATTTTGCACGAGGAGACAAGATGATAATGAGATTCCACTTGCTGTTCGGTTGGGGCCCACCCAATAGTAACGATGTTGCCGTTAGTGCCAGCATGATTAACCTCTATTGAGGCAAAAGTAATTTTATATGGATTATTTCTGTTTATGTACAATATGAATGTTGTTTATTAAGGCACCTAGTAATTGTACGAGCGTGTGTAGCTATCTTAAATTGCCTTTAAGATAGCATTCCTGAGATTCTATGCTTTTTTAAACGGGGTATGACATGACTATATCACTCAACCTTATGATGCCAAAAATTGACCCAGCATATTGAGTTGCAACGAAAACCGGCCCGCCGGCGGGATTTTACGAAAGTGGTTAAGGTCCCTGGTAATAGTACTAGTGTGTAGCTATCTTATATTGTCAGTAACTAAGAATGTAACAGTAGCTTAAAGTAGAGGGGAGAGTCGATGAAAGGAACCCCTGTTATCAGTAAAACAAAACGTAAAGCTAAGCTTGTATCTATATACTTGAGAGAATCATAGCATATTATGTGCTTCTAACCTTACCGTTGAGATTTTCGGGTTGATCCATACTGGAAACAGAATCAGAATCATCAGGGATGTCCTTCAATTTAAACGAGAGTGAACAAAAACAATCCATTCAGTTCAATTACTTTGTGTGGCGTATGAACATTAAAAATTAACTGACTCCGACTACCTTTTAGGGCCAGGAACATACATATATCTTAAATTTGTATATTCGTTTAACTTTTTTTTAAAAGGAGACATAATATGGTGTTTTCCCAACAAGTAAACATAGTATTTGAGTTCCAGAAAACATGTTTTTGAAGCTGTTTGCTGGAAATAGCTTTTAGGAAAAGAAATATTGTCTACCGCTATTCCCCTTTGTTTCAGTCCCTTCAGAATGCGCCGTTTCTGGTGTCTGTAGCGTTGATGCAAATGAGCTGCTGCCCATTGACCAATGAGCTGTCAGACTGAACCACAGCATGGAGGAGAAGGGGTTGTGGCCGTTTGCTGACTCCTGGAGCTCTAGATCTATATTATATAATATAACATAATAATAATATTATATACGGGTATTTATATAATCTATCTAATATCACGGTCAAAAGCTATGTGCGCCTCGGATGATATTATGAATAATAAAGACTGTCTGACGTCTCTGGTACTTCCACAAGTAAAGACTCGTGGGGGATATCTCGGCCATGGTTGAGAAGAATTGGTGGGAAGGAACTTTGGCATTGACTCTCTGAAGTCCATGAACCGCGACATGGAGAAGAAAAGAATTTTACTCCGGGAGCTGAACTGCGGGACTGCCTCCGAGCTCCCCGCGCCGGAGCTGCCGGCCGCAGTCGAAGCCGTCCGGCTGCAGTCCGGCAGCTTGGGCGGTGTACTACGGGAGCTGAACTGGCGCCAAAGCTAGGTGGCAGCTCTAGCGGACGAGCAGCTCCGGCTGGGGTAGCTCGGCGGCAGTCCAGCAGCTCAGCTCCGGGAGTGCAATCCCTTGCTACTCCATGTGTCTCCTCCTCCTGACTTCCCTTCGGCGGCAGCTCCGGCGGGGTGAGCTCGGCGCCAGAGAAAGGGATTGCACTCCCGGAGCTTAGCTGCAGGGCTAGCGCAGAGTTCCCCCCGCCGGAGCTGCTCGTCCGCTGGTTCACACAATCTTAGCGATGCTCTGATTGGAGGGGAGTGGGGAAGTGGGAGGTAATATTCAAATGTGCCCCCTTCCTACGTAGGAGGGGGCGCCGAAACTGACTCGCTCGTTTGGTAGCTGGAGGCGGGCTGCTTCCAGAAATGCGTATCTCACTCAAAAAATCATGTACGGACTCATTTCAAAGTTTGTATGCGTGTGGGAGCACCATCAACCCATAACAACACCCCAAATCCCAGGAAAAGTGCTGTTTTTATAATGTGTCCCCTTCAATGTCCAGTTGTATGAGTGTTTGTATAAAATGAACAATAAAGAATATATCAGTTATATACAAATTGATGAAAACAGCTCTATGAGTAAAATTGTTGGTTAAGCTCAAGCTTAACAAGACCAAATTTTGTGTGTTAAGACGTAGTGTTTGTATTGAAGGGCATTAGTGTAAATAAAGTCTTACTGGTCAACTGGTCTGCCACAGCCAACGGGTTGTTCCAGTTCTATCTTACAGGGGTGTTAGAAACATTACAGCTCCAAGCTAGTGATGTATCTTTCCGTTTGCGTAGTATGTGTGTAGATGCCCACTAGGGATGGGCATTCGATTAAGTTGTCTTAGTCGATCGTCGGGAGAATTAACGATCAATTAGTCGATTAATCGTTAATATTTTACCTTAAAATTTTGTTCTGACCAAGTATAACAGCACCGGGACTTTTAACTATACATGTATCACTCCGCTGTTTACGTTCTGCTAGCTAGTCCCAGTCGCGGATCCATTTATGTTTGTGGTGCCAAATAAATAATTAAATAAACCAACAAATGTTAACCAATTAATGGTGCTTGTAGAACTGTTGTATAAAAGCAATATCACACTCGAGGTCGTGCTGTTGTAGTGAATATCAGCACAGCTGTCATTATCTTCGGCACAATCACAGCCGTGCTGATACAACGCACTCCCGTGTGATATTACTTAAGTATTTATATGCTATATTCAAAATGAAATGAAAATACATAAGCAGTGTGTTTTCCTAATTGGGATCTTTATTATTAGATGAACAACTCAGTTAAACCAGATCCGTTCAATAGTTATGCGCTACTCTGTCTGCTCTAAGCAACGGAGCATGCAGCTCGAAGCCGATGCTCATAAACAACATAATCATATAAAAAAAACAATCATGTTACAACCTAACCAACCAGTCTACGGATTTTTGTTCAGAAAGATGAGCATGTTGACATGCTCTGGGGACAGACGCGACCGCAGCCTCTGGTGACCAGTCCAGCCGCCGAAAACACCCGCTCTGAGGGGGCCGACGTTGCCGTGATGCACAAATACCTCCGTGCTAACTTGGCAAGGCGGGGGAACAACTTTCCACAATCCAGGGGCTCAGAAAGTTCTTTATTTCTGCTTCGATGCTAACCTCGCCTTGAGTGGTAGGCCTATAGTGCTCCCCAATAAGTCATTTTTTAAATAATAATGGTCCCACACCAGACTTCGCCGCAGCCTCGTCCGCTTCATGATTACATCGCCGTGTTCCAATATCCATACTATCCGTACTTACTAGCCTAAGTTTGAGTACGTAGGGCGTTCCGATTCAGATCGGGCGAAAATAAGTCTACTGAAAACGGTCAAATTGCGAAGTGTGTGGCGATGTACACTTTTCGTACTCAACGGCAGCCATCTTAGCTACGTCGCGGAAGAGGGCGGAGCCAGGCTGAGCCAAAGTCGGCGCATTTTCCACATAGCCTGCAGTCATTTTGTAGTTTTTATAGCTTTTTATAGCTGCTAGCAGGGGTTAAAATTAACTTTTTTTCACCACCGTCCCGGAAACGTCCCGAAAAACATTTTGAACCGTCCCGAATCGTCCCGAACTTTTCCCATAAATATTTTTTACATTTTGAGTCGTTACTTAGGCCTACTGATAATATATAAAAACACAATACATTATGTTGATGAAATAATATATTTATTTCCAGATGACAAGCAACACCCTCGCAGAACTGTGGTCTATCTACGTGACCACAGTGTGTGTGTGTGTGTGTGTGTGCGTGTACATAGAACAATGTGTGACGCAGCGCCACAGAATCAACACCGAGCGCCACAAATTGATTCTGCTTTTTTTTTTTTTACGTTTTAGCGATTTTGAAATATAAATATCGTTCCGTTCGTACACCCCGCGTAGCAATCTTTCTCCCTGTCACTCATTCACAGTCGCACAGAGAGACAAGCGCGCATAGGCCTACGTGCCAATGGTGCGCGGGTACACTACCACTTATTGGATAAACCTGCGTATCATGCACACGCACTGACAGTGGATTCGCCCACTCATCCTCTCAATGCACCTACAAAGGCAAACCCGAAGCAGCAGGAATGTAAAAAGGGATAGTGTATAGAACGCCGGTAATTATCGGGGAAAATAAGCCCCGACAGGGTGAACTTGCTTCCCCCTGAAGGGGCTTATTTTCAATCATGACCGGCGATGTTCTCTACATATCCCGCTTATTACACGGCTACTTGCCAAAACGAAACAATAACTTCACATGGTGTGTCTTTTTACAATTTATTTGATACCAGCATTCGTAGTGTTGATCAGCAGAGAAATAGTCCGCGAAAGACGTTGACGTCGCTTAGCAACCGAAGTCGCTGGGATGACAAGTTACCGGTACTTCCGGAGTGAGACTTCATTAGAGGCGAAAAATCGGTTGTTTTCCTTGACAGCGGTCAATCATACTCATGATTATACTTAGCAACGGTGACTTATCAAATATAATTCACCGCCGGAAGTTGTGAAGGTCCCATTGCAAGCGAACGGAGCGTTCCATGGCATTGAGAAGACCCATGTAATAATTGCAATTAATGTGAAATGCAGCTGCTATGTAGCCTATATATATGAAATTTAGATAAATTAAATTTAGATAAATTACGGTGTTAGACCCCCAGGCCGTTCTGCCGGCGATTTAAATTCGCTCTGCAGCATAGGCTGGAGATCGGGAAGACTCCCGGTGGGCCGGCCCACTTTTTTTTTTGACTCCGTGCGCAGCCCCGCCTTCTCCAGTGAACCAAGAAAGCCTGACGAACGGGGGATTTTACACCCGCTGTTTCACTGAACAACACAAACGCGAGCGCGTCAACCAATTGAACGAAGCCCTTTCCATTAAATGAAGTCAGTGCCCGCAAAATTCTCTTCGTCCCGAAGTCGACCCGAGAGAGAATAAAAATCCTCCCGATGACAATTAATTACGTCCCCGGGACGACGGGACGTCGTTAATTTGAATCCCTGGCTGCTAGGCGTAAAGAGTTCACTGTTCAAAGCGGGATGTTTATTGCGGGGGAGGGGCCGCAAATTAAAATATTGCCCCCGTGTGGTAAAATGTTTAATTGCGCACTGCATTAGTTTAATCGATGAAAAAAATACGTAATTGACGAAATTCTTAACGATCAATTAGTCGATCGTCGATTAATCATGCCCATCCCTAAAGCCCACATCAGTAATTGAGGGACAACGTTAGGGCTGGGCGATATGGACCGAAAGTCAAATCTCGATGTTTTCAAGCAGAATGTTGATATAAGATATTTAACAATTATTCGCCGAAGGCGACGTGAATAGTGGGAAAAAGCTATTCCCCACGATTCCCCACTATTCACGGAGACTGAAGTGAATAATTGTTTTCGTATATACTACACGTGAACACTTCAAAAATAAATAGGATAACACTTTTGCCGGGATTTATTTGTTTTTTTTAAGCTGTTTATTTGTTTTTATTAGACGACCGTCATGCTCATGAAAACAATATCCCGAGTTTAAGATCTCAATCATATTACCCAATATCCCGAGATAGCGAACCAATCAAATTGCGCCATCTTAGGAAGTTCACGTGTAGCATATAATATATATCGATATTTGTTGACGCAAAAACATAGTTGCAGTTGCCGCGCTCGAACTCTTCGATCTATTTCGGAGGGCTGCATTGCTTTCATTTCCCGCCTGCCTGCGTCGCTGTGCTCGTTATCCTGCCTTGCTGATTGCAAACTCAATCCTAAATTTGGTTGTAGCAGGCCAGGGTAGCTAAACACTTTAAAATGAGTCAGTCAAAAACAGTCAGAGCAAGATGTGGGAAATGCGTTTCCCACGGATTCCATGTTTCGGGCTGAAGGGGATTTAAAAAAGTGACGTGAGTGGAAGAGTGGGGCCGGGGCAGAGTGTGTGAGCCAGAGGCAGAGTGGGATAGAGAAAGATAAGCAGAGCAGAGTCCTGCACTGGTCTTATATTGCAATCCCACAACCGTCCGTACCCGCAATACTTAAATCCACATCCAACCAGTGTTCCGACAGTAGTGCAAGTACCCGCACCCGGAGGAAAATTAGACACATTAGATGGAACGCCGGGGAATTACACTATCTGGTGTCTGACCAAATTTTGTGTGTTAAGGTGCTTTAGAATCATCCACTGTGGATGGTTATAGTTAACTCCTCCGCTCCTGAATATCAGATCTGGCACTGGAGAAGTCTCGCTCGCTTGCAGCGCTGGATGCACTGAGCAGGGATGGTGTGGAATATTGGGCAAATGAACGGCCATGCTCTCCCCACCATAACAACACCAAAAGAGTCATCTTTAGGTGTTTTGTGAGGGCGGGGGGGGGGGCGGGCGGCGCAGCACGGCGGCACGGCGACGCGGCGTTAGCGCACGAGTTTAGTTTCTACCTGAACTTTTGATTCTGTGACATTCAAGGAATGAATTGCAACAGACAACTAAAGCTGGAGGTTTTTATTTCAAGTACAAATAAACTCAAGACCTACCTGAACCAATATTTAACTTCTTTAGGAAAAATAAATAGCAACAATATACTACTAGGTACAACAAGGCAACTAACTAAAATAATGAATGCAATGCACATATTGTCAGGGAGGGCAGCCGACTGAGGTCTAAGGACATGGAAGGCTCCTAGGATGTCCAGCTCCTGGAACCTCCTTTTCAGTTCTTTCTCCAGGCCAGTAATGTAGGGTTGGATGACCTACAATGAACAGATCAGCACATTTTCTCTACCAGGAACAGAAGGATCGAAATTACTTTCCCTACTCTTATTTTTTTAAAGTTAAAATCTACACTAATCTGTTTCCACCTCACCTGTTGTTTCAGCAACATTTTGTCTGCTGTCCTCCTGGCCTATATTAATCAGTATCTCTCCTGAACAGCCCGGCCCCTGAGAAGCACTGGGTTGTTCAGCACTGTTCGATGCCTAGGAACATTCGAAATAAATGTATTATATATTTAATAAACATTTACCAGCCACAGCCCTTTGACTGTTCAACTTAATTTCAGACTAAGCTAACTACCTCCTCAAGCTGCTCCGTCTCGTCTGGACGAGGCCTTTTTTGGTGCAGAAAAAACTTTTCAATACTCAGCTGGATTAAAGCAACAAACATTCAGAGTCAGAATAAAATAATATTAAGAATAGAATGTGATAAATGTTATCTATTCTTTTTGATATGGCCCCCGTATAGGCCTATCTAAACTATAACCGCATTTCATCTTAATCGCAGTGTTCGTTGCGTTACCAACGACGTTGTCTATGATGACGGGTGGAGGATGTTCAATATCAATAACGTTGAGTTCATAAAGCTAATGCCTTTTCTGAGTTAACAAAAAAATTGGGCAGATGTGTTAGACCACAGTATGTCATACTAACCTTTGGTAAACTGCAAATGTCGTAGACCGTCTTCTCTGTGCCAAATATATTTTTCCATTTATCTCGAGCATTGCGCGTGGACAGGAGGAGCGGGCGAATCAGCCGTCAGTGAGTGTGCATGTAACTCCACGTTTACATGCGGACACATCTGATTCGCATAGATGTGGAAGAACAGCTCAATCGGAATAGAAAAGTATCATATATATACGCCTCAATCGGTTCGGAATAGAATTATATGAGGAATAGAATAGGTGGTGTAGTCCGCTATAAATACTTATTCCGATTAGTTTGGGGTTTAACTTGGAGCAGCTGCAGTAGTTCGCAATTGGTCCACTCCGTCTGTACTTTAATGCACACCGAACTTTACCGCTGTCAAGGAAATTGGATTTATTGCCTGATTCACGTCTTTGTTATTATCACTCCGTAGTAGTTACAGTAGTCCGGTAACTTATCAACCCCAGCGTGTCCGGTTGCTAAGCGACGGGTGACATCGGTGGGTTCATGTGTTAGCATCGTCGCTCTCGCTCCGTGTGTTTGTGTGTGTGTGTGTGTGTGTGTGTGTGTGTGTGTGTGTGTGTGTGTGTGTGTGTGTGTGTGTGTGTGTGTGTGTGTGTGTGTGTGTGTGTGTGTGTGTGTGTGTGTGTACGAGAATGACAGGGAGAACGAGTGCTATGCGGAGATGAATGGACGAAACGATTTTTAGATTTCCAAATCGCGTTATTAAAAAAAAATAAAAAAGACAGAATCAATTTGTGGCGCTCGATGTTGATTCTGTGGCGCTGCTCCACACAATGGTCTATGTATGGGAAACACTATGTGTGTATGCAGTGACTGACTGTCACGTGTATGCATGCAACCAATAAAGTGTGGATAGTAGGGGTGGGAATCTCTTGGCACCTCACGATTCGATTCCGATTATGAGGTCAACGATTCGATTCTGAAGCGATTATCGATGCATCTCGATGCAACCATTTTTTTTATGTAGGCTACATTTCCATGCGTGATTTTCAAAAAAATATCTATACATCTGGGTTTGCTACTCAGAGTTTGCTAATCACTTCCTACTTTTGTGATGATCTTTAAAGACATCAACAGATGAATTAACTTAACAAATAGTCCATAAGAGAGAAAGCTTTGTCACAAATATGACTTTCTATGAACAATGCAATAATCAATGCAGCTTGCATTATAACACTATATGGAAGCATGCAAAAAATAGGTTTCAGTTTTATTTTCTTTCTAATCATTCTTTTCTATGTCATTAAAGGAAAAGCTGCTCTTGAATTAGAAGGAGTTCTTGTGTCTGGCTGTGAGTTTGCACGCATGCTATGCGTAGGCTGAATCGCAATCGTGTCAAGACAAATCAGATTGGCCAATACACACTGAAGATAAATTCAATGATTTTAAAATGACAAAAATTATCCCTCTCTGGCGGACAGAATGTTGCAGCAGGCAAAAAAAATAAAATAAAAAACAAACATTTTTTTCTAATTTTATTTTTATTTTTTATTCAGATTATTAATTTATCTGCATCCAGACAGAATCGTTCTAGCGAGAATCGCGATGCATCGAAGAATCGATTATTTTTCCCACCCCTAGTGGATAGACACTAGGGGGGCGGGAATGTGCGTTGTAAATGTAATTTTTACTTTTGAATTCTTATAGGATGTAATGAATAATTTAAGAGATGTGTAGGCCTACAAATATACGAATCATAAGTCAGAACGGGCTACATTTGGCTGAATTATAAAAGGTATGAGTGGTATTATGAAGAGCCGTTTGGAAGCCGAAAGAGCCCAATCTTGTTGTTGAGCTGATCCAAATGATCCGGCTCCCTGAATAGAGTCGAAATTCCCATCACTACTCTGAAGCATAGTGAGGAAATAGCAGGCGGCAGGCGCGACTTGGAACGGCTTTTTATGGAGCAAATGCGCTGTAATTTCAACGCTAATTAACTATGTAATAAACTATATATCGATATTTTTCAAATATCGATATACTGCCCAGCCCTACACAACGTGCTCCCTTTCATTGTTGTTTTACATCATTGACAGAAACTCATCACGATTATGTAAGAATTATAAATGGCACCATCCAGAAAACGCACGTTAAACATGCACATTTTCCAAATATTACCACGCAAAATTTGGTCATTAACTTTTCTAAGACGTTATTTGCGCTAATGGTCTTCCATACCATTATGCCTTGTTGAGGTGTATTTTCCCAGACGCTTTTGTCCCCAATGGCTTACCATACGAGACATTTCAATACACGATTCCAGTTTGGAAGTGTTAACCAGTATAACTTGGTTATGTGGACAACATGTATGTATTTCAGTTGAAAAGTAAAATAAATACACCAAACATTTCAGTCAGGTCAAGAAACAGACCCTTAGGCCCCGTCCACACGAAGCCGAAACGGGCGAAACCGTTACGGTTTCGATCTATCCGGTTTCGAAGTATCTCCGTAAAGACGAAGCCAAGCGAAACCGGATAGATCTGTAGAAACGCTGTAGTAAACATTCCAGGCCCATAAGGGGCGCTGCTTCTGGTACACAAATCCAGAAGAAGAAGAGGCGAGCATGCGCATAAAGGCTGCCCCCCGAACCACTAACAACACAAACAGCTCTTCTACGATGGCGAACTAGATTCTCAATAAATAATGGCTTAGCAACCCAACAAGGGACATGATATGCTGCAGAACGATTACAAGCTTGTAGTCCGCCATCATCTTTTTTGTTGTGATTTCTGAGACTCCGCGGGCTTAAGAGCCATTGGCTAGGAGGTCGAGGGGTGGGGCGATGACGTCATGGTTTGCGGTTTCAGTCGGTTTCAGGCGTCCACACGAAACCAAAACGAAACCGGATAGATTTGAAACCACCTCCGAGGGGTGTTTCAGAAGTTTGCGGTTTCGGTCAGCGGATTTGCCGGCTTCGTGTGGACGGAAGACCGAACCGTACAAGACCTTTGCGGTTTCGCCATGAAATCGGCTTCGTGTGGACGGGGCCTAAATGGGCGTCACGTTAGAACGCAACCTACGTTCTACCCGCAGTCGGCTAAACGTTAAACACAACACAATTATCCCTATTTTGAAAAAGCTTCTGAAAGTCTGTTGCTTTTTTTGTTGCCGAAATAGTTTAGTTCAATAAATATTTGAGTTCTGACAATTGCCATTTTTTAAATAATTCACCAATGCAGTGTTCACGTTAGCCGGCTATAGCCGGACATTGGCCAATTGCACGCACGGCCGGTGTAATAAAATGTAAACGGCCCACATGTCTGAGAAAAAAAAGAAAGAAATTCGCATTTATGTATGAATTAATCCGTAGCATATGAAAACCAGTAGGGGTTCCTGGCCGAGCTCACCAGGGAGGCAAACACGAACGTGCATTCATGAACGCGCGCTGTGCACCCGCACATGCATACACATGTCACTCAGTGGCCACGCTATTGAACGCTGATTGGCTGTCATCACGCAAAATTCGCTTCAAAGTTGAAATCTTTCAACTCGAGCGAATTTGTCGCAGCACAAATCCTTGTGAATGCGCTCGCCTGTGCACGGCGAAAGTGTGGCGCGACAAATCAAAACTTGTCTCAGGTTTTCTCTCACGAAAAATTTCTCTACGTTCACTTTGTATTGGATCTTGCCGCCCCGTCACGTTTGATGTGAACGCACAAATCTTTCCCGACTGGGCAAAGCTGGCCAAAATCGCCAGAACAATCCCCATGTCCAGTATTCCTGCGGAACGAGGCTTTTCTCTCCAAAACCGGATTAAAACATCTATCAGAAACCGTCTAGCTGAGGAAAAGACGAGGCTGATGCGCATATCGAGCCTTGGGCCGGGGTTGAAGGACTTCAAGTGCTCCGCGAGCAGCGGAGCACTTCCATGCCATGAAGTTGCGCCGAAAGTAGCCTGCAAGAATTCCAATTATCGAATTAATAATTTTTTACCTGTTTACCATTTTTTTAAGTATCAGTTAGGGATCAGGGGTCAACTTTCTGTAGGATGTCTACAGGTTAAGCCTCCGAAATAGTCTGTGATGCGGCATGCGTGCACTGTAAAAAAAATATTTTTTTTTTTATTATTTTTTACCACATTTTACAAATGTTGACCATATAGTTTTATTGCGGAGGTAAATCGGCGTTGAGAGAAAATTCATGAAATAATGCCGCTTGTTTATGCAAGCATAAGCTAGAACGATGACTGTGTCTTTAACTAGTCTGTGTGTTTTAAAGTACACAGTC